>NW_016180908.1:0-6527 GCF_001687245.7 Rhagoletis zephyria | reverse complement strand
CTTTATATGAAATTACCACATTTGTATGTTGCATTGAGACAAAAATAAACGGTAAAGCAAGATAGAATAAGCAGAGGATTGCAAATCTTTAGTATGAGGAAAATAAAATATTCGAGGAAAATATATTCAATTAAATTCAACAATTTTATTGAGGTTGAGGCCGTTTTTTATGAAAAATGTTGTGGAAAACTACAATAATTTACAAAGGTAGAATTTCTAGCTGCTGGACTCACGGGACCCGTGGTAAAAATCTGAAAAACGTCGGGATGGGCGGGATCGGGATTGAGTGTTTAGTCCCACTCTACTATAAATGCTCTCACATTGTAGAATATAATTTCTCATGACTTACTTATATATGTGCTTAGCGAGCGCTAACCCCCAAAATACCATAAGCGATTTTTTTTTTTTTTTTTTAACTAAAATCAATCTGTTTCCGAAACTGGCGGCCGAAAATAGTAAAACTGTGGTTTTAGTTTTAGGATTTTTTAAGGGAATTTTAACCTTCTAAGTTTATTAGCGTAAAAACAAAAAAACTTTAATTTTTTTATTTCTACNAATATAAATTTGTAAGAGCGTTTTCTAACACGCGCAAAAAACGACGCACTTTTGTACAATAGCCGTTATCGATTCGCCATCAGTTAGCGAGTGGCGAAACGAACGAACTCAATGAGGTACAACCAAACTCGCTATCGTCTATCCGTGCTAGCTAACTTTGTTGTTGCTTTCGCATGCAAAATTCTTCTTTAAGCGACCGGAACTCAAACATAGCGAGCGAGAAGTGGCGAATCGATGACGGCTAATATAGAAAAGTGGCAACTGTTACTCAGCGCGATTCACGAATACCATGACAAAATGAACTAAAGCAACAATAAAAAAAAACGAACACACACTCATTCAGGAACTGCTAAAATATTACTCATACGCCATCGCTTGCTCGCATCGAATATGCACATTTGTATCTGTATATGTGCATAAATGTATGCATACAGGCGTCTGTCTAGCCGGAATGATGCGCTGCGGTTGGTGAGCACTTTTCAAAATACATATTAATAAACACTTTTGAGAATTTGCGGTGCTAGTTCACGCCTGGCCTGCCTTTGCAACAGCCAATCACCCATCCTAGCAGGCAGCTGGCTAGCCAGACGCACATTCACTCAGCTGAGCTGGCTGAAGAAAGACGTACTATGGCGGGCTGTTTGGTTAGTTTGTTAGAGAGTTGCAAATGCCTAAGCTGGAGTACTTCAGCATGCAAGTGAATATGGCTGTCGGTCGGTTTTCTATGCCACCATGCCATTGCCGTGCCGCCCATCAAACTGCCTATCAACGGTGGAACTCTACCACAGACTGTACAAATACCGCTAGCGCTCTGGGGCCAGCTCTGCGTGCCACAAGCAAACATGTGTGTTTGTATGAATTTCAATATTTGCATTCGTTTCGATGGGAGTGTGTTAACGCTGAGCGCAAGTGCATGTTTTCTACGCCTGTTTGTATGCTATGGAAAATTTTTCGTTGCTGCGAAATTTCGATTGCACCTTTGCAGCCATAGTTTGGAAAGTTATGCGCTGCCGCTGTTGTTGTCTTCGTTGTTGCTGATGTGTTTCTAGTGGATTTGCTAGTGAAATACGCTTTTACAATTTGTTTACTTCCGCTCCTGCTCCCCTCTAGAATGTCCAACATTAGCTGCTGGACGATTTGTTGTGGCAACTTTGTTTGAAGTAGCAAGTTTCTGTGGTCGGCAGCTCCGTGCTCCATTCTCCACGCCTGGTTTCTTTTCGCTTGTTTGTTTGCATGTGCTAAGCATTTCATATTCCCCTCGCCTCAGCAGCAACCCCAACCACTTTACGCAGTACTACGTTTCACTCATTGAACTTATGCGCCAGTGTGTGTTGAGTTTGTGCGACTGTGTATGTGTTGTGTTTTGTGTGGGAATTGACGTTTTGTTCAAATTAATTTCAAGTTGAAATGCAAGTTTTGCATGCACCAATAAGCATTCTTGCACCGACATTCATCGAGTCGAATACCTACTCTTGGGAGTTCTTCAACTTCAAACATACCGAATGAATATGAAATTTTAATTTTTAATACACGAATTTCTGACGTCCACTTTAATTACTTTTGGCTTTTTGAAATCAGTTGTCAGAGTTTGCAAATATTCCTTAAACAACTGTACTCAACAGGTTTTTGGTTTGAGTAGGGAGAGTTTCGTTTTCTTTACTTTGGAAATCGTGTAGTTGGTTTGAGAGAATTTTACTTGCTACAATCGATTGTAGTACCAAAGCAAAGAAGCTCATTGGGGCAATAATAGGACATTGTAAATTAAAGTTATTTTTCAAGAATGCCATTTCCGCTTGACTAAAAACAATTGGCTTTTATATTTTTGAGCATGACATAGCAATTATTTTTTGGTTTTTATTTTTTCATTCAACAATTTTATTAAGCTTGAGGCCGTTTCTAAGGAAAAACGCTGTGGAAAAACAACAAATAATTTATACATGGTAGAAGTTATAGCTGCAGACTTCTTTATCGAGCTCACTCGCACTTAAAGTAGCAGCTTTTAAAGTAAAAATAAAAACTGAAGTTTACCAAATTTTTTATAAGCATTATTAACACCGTGCGCCAAAAACAAAAAAAAAAATCAAAACACACGAAGAAATTAATATACTCACGTATCATTCAGTTTTTTCGCGTGTGACTGCTGGATTTTTTTAAGGCCTTTGATATGTCGGAGAATTTATTATTAGTATATTTTTTTTATGTACGTTACCGCATAACTTTGGACCACGTTAACCGATTTTGATGATTTCATCGGAAAGGTGGTACTTCAGGGATGGTTCCATACTAATTTTGCTTAGATCCGATAATTGGATCGTTAAGAATTTAACGATAATCTTAAATTTTTATATGAGAATTGAGAATTTTACTTGTTTGTGTCTCAAGGTTTAATAAAATTAAATGTGTCTTGATATTTCGGTTTTTTTACTTTTCAAGTTATTTTTTTGAAATTCCTGTATGTATGAAGTATTTTATTTTGCGGATTTTTTTCGGAAACTTCTGGAGTTTTTTCGAATTTTTTTAGGACATTTTTTTCGGAATTCTTCTTGTTTTGGTTTTCAGTGTCTGCTTATGTTTTACTTTTCGGAATTTTTCACGGACTTTTTGGGCTGTTTGCGAATTATTTTTCAGGGCTTTTCGGATTTCTCTGAACTAACGGAATTTTTTCAACACTTTTCCGAATTTTTCTGGAAGCTTCTTGGATCCTTCAATCTATGGGTTTGACTTTCCGTTATCTTCGGGGATTTTCGGAATTTATCAGCATATTTTGGTCTTTTACGGAGCTAACAAAATTTTTGTTCCTGACTGTTCAGAATTTTTTGAATTTTCCGCGATTCATCGACTTTTACTTTTCGGAGTTCCTTAGGTTTTTTTTACAGATTACGGGTTTCTTAGTGTTATATTTTTTAAAATCTCGCGGGTCATTTCAAGACTTCGATTTTTTTTTTTTGGAATTTATGACAACAAAATATAATTAGCTGCTATTTAAGTACTGAGTTTATTTTCTCCAAGGGTGATGATAAGTTCGCAATGTAGTTGGCGCGGTTGACGGGGAGTAAGGCAGACCGATGTATAGAGAAGTAGATAGCGCTCTGCACTCGACTAATATGAGGTGTTAACAGCAACAAGGCCTCGAGTAGCGACGGTAGAGATATCGACAACGCCCTTTAAATTCGGCGGCAAAAAGCTGGTTATGAAGAGCATTTAGATGGATACGTAAGTTGGCAAATCGTCAAATTTCTACTCGTAAATTTCATACTTGGCCCTCGATAAAGAAAGCTTTTAAAAAGGAAGGGATAAAATAATAAATACCCCGTTAGTAGAACAATGGAAAATGTACCAAAGCACAAAAAAAAACCAACAGACAGGCACAGTAAACATTAGCCGAATGAACGAATTTTTCATTTGTGTTATTGATGGCATTCACACCTGAAGGTTGAAATGAAAGCAGCATCATCCTACACTCCAGAGGCAATGATATGGCAAGGTATTATGTGATTAAACCTCTTGGCGAATGGAAATGTACATAGAAATTGTGAAAATGTGGAAAATGCAAGAATTGTGTAAATGGGAAATGGGAAATGGCCAAGTGAAAGCAGAAGGAAGTCGATACTGGCATCAAGCAAGGACATTCGAAGCGAGGGTAGGCATGTGCATGATGAAGTAATTTTCTAAAAAGCTCTTACAACAACCACAACTACTACAAGTCGTGTCTGTGCACCAAGAATCTGTGAAAACCAGCGCAAATGCTATGCAGCGCTTTAGCTACAACTGAACAATGTTGCAGCAACAAAAGTCGAACACCTGAATTTGCTTGCACCGATGATTGCGACGTGACGGTAACACAATGTGGCAGGAGTACTTGTAAGAACATGTGTGTACTTTCTATGTATGTATATACATATGTCTGTTATGTCTCTTGAATAGGCTGCTGCTGGTAAGCGTGGATAAGTGGGTAGTGTTGCTATTGAAGTTGCTTCCACTATCACGACCACTACTACTTTTCATGCTTCGCTGCTGCTGCTGCTGCTGCTAAGTAAATAACTGTTTTGTATGCTAACGCCTTTATTTGCACTTCTGCTGTCCTGACGATTCCGACCACTGATAAGCGTTGAAAGGTGTCGCGTGAGGCATTATTAGTGCATATCACACAGGGAAGGCGGTGGCCTGCAGGAAGTGCATATGTTTTTTACACTTAGTGAGTAGTTGAGCATTTTCCATTGCAATCCTGCTAAGCAAGTATGTAGTGACTGCTTAGTTACTTTGTACATATTTATTCAGACTACCGCTACTAACTTCACGCTTCGGAATGGTGTCTAATCAGGGCACTTTAGTTCCGGTATAATTTTTTTTTTCCACTTTTCTGTTTACCAATGTTTGAGTTTTTGCATTTCTCGTTTAGTTTGAGGTCCTGGCAAAGCTACCTAAACTAAATCAACACCGTCTTAAAAACAGGCACAACTCAAAAATCAGATTCCGAAATAAAAGCGCTTATGGATTGTGCAGCAGATTCAACGCAATTGTTACCAAAACAGCTATAACAGTAGTTTTCTAATTAGATAATATAAACATGAAGAAATAAATATTTACATTAATTTTTGAGAAAAATCCTAAAAATTGATGTATGCAAAAAAATTTGCAGATTTTTTTTTAGTTGTGCCCCTTTTGAAGACCGTGTGCGATATGTTTGCATATCCAACTTTGTCAGCACATACTCGTACAATGATGGACTTTGGAGCTTAAAGTTGTTTTTTTATAACTTGGCGGATATTTGGGGAAATCTGCCAAATGGATTTGGACTACGAAAGTGATACAAATCAGCAGGGAAGCGACGAATTGAGCACAAGCTGGGTGAGTGGATATCAACATATGTACATTGTATATGTACATAAGTATTGTGCTGCCATTGGCAAAGGTATTAAATACAAAGCTGTTACAATTTCAGTGAGCATTTTAGCTGCTAAGCAAGTTGCAGTGCTGATATTGACTTGCGCTGCAATGAATAGATAAGCATGCAAATTGAATTAACTAGTTTTGATTGACGCCTTAGTACAAGCATGTACATTAGACCGTACTACGTTACAAGCAAGCAAAAAACAGTTCTCCGTACACCCTTTAGTATAAAGTATTTTTGACATGCAACTTGGAAACAACTTTTGACGGAGCGTAGGGGTCACCTTTTTAACCGACTTCCAAAAAAGGAGGAGGTTATCAGTTCGTCGGAATATTTTTTATTTTTTCTTATTTTTTTATGTATGTTACCGCATAGCTTTGGACCACGTCAACCGATTTCGATAATTCTTTTTGCATCGGAAAGGTAGTGTCTCAGAGGTGGCCCCATACTACTCTGGTTAAGATCCGATCAGTGGATCATGAGATATATATATACATATTTTTTTTTTATATGAGAGTTGAAGTCGGTTTTTTTTGCTAAAAATTACTTGTTATTTTTTAGGTTACACACCTAAATTTGGCAACAACATTCTTTTTTTTAATAGTTTAATGAAATAATAAAAAATTTCTTAAGCAAAATTTGTATGATTTTTGAAGAGTTTACATGTAGTGGCATTAGGGTGTTAGGAACTGAGATCTGGTGGGTAAGTGCTAGAACGGGTTGTATGATATCCAGGAGCTTTGGAACAAAAGCATCGATATCGCATACTTTAAGCCCCGAGCGTAAATGACGAAGGTAATACGAAAAATGTAAAAAATGCAACCCGATAATATCATACTTTAAGATCCGACAGTAAATGCGATCCCTAAGTTCAGAAAAAAAATCCAAATTCCCTTGCAAAAATATTTTTTCCGGTACGGTCTAGGGCGTTTTATTTGACAGTGATCTGCGACTTCAGAAAGTCCCACACAAAAAAGTCAAACCCGACGTTCTTGGTTGCCAATTCACATCGCCTTTGTACGAAGTCCATATCACAAGGCCTCCAGGCCACAAAATATTTATATAAGTACATAATAGGCAA
>NW_016180905.1:0-6527 GCF_001687245.7 Rhagoletis zephyria | reverse complement strand
CACAATAGCAAACACTAGACTATAGACAATGGCACCCAAAGTGACACTGCACATTCATTGCTGCTAATTAGTCAAAAGTTCAATTTAAAAACGCTCAAATTAAATGTAAAGCGCACAGTAAGGGTATGAACCGTTATGCTAAAATTAATTGGCAGAGCGGGGCAAAACAAAATTAAAATGCTGTCAAGTAAAGCGACAGATGACGCAAACATTCATCACAAAACCCTTGCCCACTGTCAACTCCTCTCTTAAAAAGTTGCCCTAAAAAGGATAAAGAATGACCCACACACACACACACACACTAACAAACAGAAGACATCCTAAACGAGCAAAGTCACCTACCTCATTGCGTGCAATCTTGCACATCTCCTTCTTGATGGAGCGCAGCTTGCTCAGTGTCAGCTGAATGTAGGGAAAGCGCTCACGAAACTTGTCGTTCAGCTCCTTCTTTAGGTCCTGCGGCTTCACGTAGTCAATGATGGACGTCTAAGGTGGAAGTAGAAAAGGTGATGAATAAAACCGTCTCAAAACACACCATCAAACAGTTCTTACCATAAAGGCAGGAAAGGTGAGCAGCGTACTGTGCTTGCCGGCAATCAGCTCCGGATCATCCAGCAGATAGGGGTGGTAGACAATCTCCTGCAGACTGGTGGGAAAGTTGGTGGTGGTGGCTGCAAAGTACGGCCAGTTCACCTTCGAACAGTCCACCACCGGCGCAGAGTGGGGCGGCGGCGGCTGGTGCTGATATTGAGGGGGCGGGGGCGTCGGTGCCGGCGAGTCGGTGGCCGCACTCGAGCTGAGCGACACCATCNCACCGGCGCAGAGTGGGGCGGCGGCGGCTGGTGCTGATATTGAGGGGGCGGGGGCGTCGGTGCCGGCGAGTCGGTGGCCGCACTCGAGCTGAGCGACACCATCGACTCGTTATTGGTGCCCACGCTGGTGCTCATCTGCGGCGCTTCAGCAGCAGAAGCAGCAGCCAAGGAGTTACCACCTCCTAAAAAGGGCGACCCTCCGCCGCTGATGGTCGTTGGCGAGAGGACCGGCGCCGACAGCGGAAAGCTGGCGCCGGTATTCGTCGCCGAAGCGGCAGAAGCCGCCGCAGCTGCCGTGGCCGCAGCCGCCGCCGCGCCCACCAGCGTATTGGAGCGATTCATGACGATGGAGTTGTTGTAGGCGATCGCCTCGGGAATGGTATTAGGCAGGCGGCCCCCGCCGGCGGCCAGCTGCTGGTCCAGCCGCGACACGAGCAGCCCCTTGAAGCTGACCTCCTCCTCGCCGACGGCCTCAAAGCCGAGCTGGGCGAGCAGATTGGGCGGCTCGCCGTCGGTTATGGTCGACAACTGCCGACTGCCGGAGATGTACCGTGTGTGGCGCTTGTTGCTCGAGTTGAGGTGGTGCGAGCCGCCGCCGCCGCCGATGCCGCCACGGTCACTGCCGCTGCTGCCACTGCTGCCGCTGCCGCTGATGGTCGCCTCCTTGGCCGAGTGGTCGCTTCTACCAAAAAAGAAAACGATTAGACACATCAACAATTAAAAAAATTTGTACGTACCTTGACCCGTGGTGGTAGTGATCGCGCGAACCGCCGCCAGGTCGCTTCGAGGAGTGCATTCCACTGGAGAGCGAGGAGAAGATGCCAATGGGACCGCGCGTCTTCGCGGTGACAAAGACGATCCGCTCGTCCCTGATGATGTCCTTGTTCCTCGTCAGACAGCAGCTGTGGTCGTGGTAGCTGCGATTGCAGCGCGTCTGCAGCACCTGNGGGACCGCGCGTCTTCGCGGTGACAAAGACGATCCGCTCGTCCCTGATGATGTCCTTGTTGCGCGTCAGACAGCAGCTGTGGTCGTGGTAGCTGCGATTGCAGCGCGTCTGCAGCACCTGACCACCATTGCTGGCGCCGCTATTTTCCGCCAGTCGCTGCAGCTGCTGCTGCGACGAGCTGCTCCGGTAGGAGCTGAAGGACGTCGTCCGCACTCGATTGGGGTGCTGGTGGTGGTGGTGGTGGGGAAGGTTGCTGTTTAGATGGGCAATCGGCTGCTGATTCTGGTTGAGGTAGCTGTTGCTGCTGCTGTTGCTCACGCCCAGACGGCCGCCCAGGTTGTCCACGCTGCCAAAGGGAGGGGGCTGCTGTTTAGAGTGCTTACTGCAGAGGGTGCTAGTGGTGGACACCACTGCCACCGGCAGCTGTCCATTTCCCACCGATTGTTCAGCCGTGGTGCCGGGGCAGCAGGGCAGCACCTGCTCATTCAGACTGCTGTTGGTGCTGGAGAAGCTGGCGCCCGACTGGTGCATGCTAAAAATAGAAAATGGTTCTTTGGTTAGCACAAATCAGGCGGCTTGTTTAACTCGGGTACTCACCGGTCCGGTCGGAGCAGCTGTCGACTCTGCTGCTGGTCAGCCGTCTGCTGGCTGCTGTTGTTCAGCCCAGAGAGGCGACTGCTCAGGCTGACATTGCTGAGGTTATGCTGCTGCTGTTGCTGCTGCTGACACTCAAAGCAGGACACCGAAGAGGCAGATGAGACGGCCGTCTTGACGCCACAGCAGCCGACGCTGCCGCCCACCGATAGCTTTCCATCCAGGTCCACTAAATCAGCTTCCTCCTCTTCTTCCGCCTCTGCCTCCTCCCCCTCCTCGTCCAGGTGGACATCTCTAGAGTGAAGGTGGTGGTGGTGATCGTCATCATCAGCATGGTCAATGCTAATGAGGTAGTGGTGATGAGGGGGCGTCGGCGGTGAGCCCTCCGAGGAGAAGGACGAGCCGGCGGAGTACACTGAAGAGGACGTCTTGTGACTTCCACCCCCGCCGCCACCGCCGCCGGTAGGGTAGCTGGCATCGTCAAAGGTAATGGACCGTCCGTGGCCAAAGAACTCCTCTCGGCGCTTCTGCATCGAACTAGAATTTCCACCGCTTCTTTTAATCTCCACGGGATTGGTGAGCGGGGGCGGCACCCCATCGTGGTGATGTCTTCCATAGCTGTTCTGACCGTTGTTGTTGTTGTTGTGGTTGCCTGTGTCGTCAGCAGAGAAAAAGTGGGACAAGTGTTATTGGTGTCACTGGTGGTGGGAAAGACCCACAAATGAAAAGTAATCTTAGCAATGTCAAAAGCTTACCCAGACCGCTGGCAATGTCGTGCTCGGTGCAGGAGGAGAGGCGACTGCGAGAGCCTACTGTTCGCTGCTGTTGTTGGCTGTTGTGCTGGGAGTGATGACTGTGAGGCGCCACCGCGTGAATGTTCACATTGAGAATCAGCCCCAGGTTGGTGTCCCGGTGGGAGCCGTCCAGGCTGATGTTCGAGAGAAAGGTGAGCGCGGCCAGACGTCGGCGAGAATGCTGACGCTTCGCAACGGCTGCCGCCATTGACTGCTGAGGGAGCTTCAGGAGACTCAGAGAACACACTGTGGTCGAAGTTGAAGTGCTGAACTTCCTTTTCTACTACTTTTTCTTTTTATCTCTGCTGGACTTGCTTCAAACAACAACAGTGTGAAAAGTCAGTAAGGAAGTGGTGTTGTGTGTTTTGTTGTNTCCAGGCTGATGTTCGAGAGAAAGGTGAGCGCGGCCAGACGTCGGCGAGAGTGCTGACGCTTCGCGACGGCTGCCGCCATTGACTGCTGAGGGAGCTTCAGGAGACTCAGAGAAGACACTGTGGTCAAATGAAGTGTTGAGCTTCTTCCTTTTCTACTACTCTGTCTTCGCTGGACTTGCTGCGATAAACAGGACAACAACAGTGTGAAAAGTCAGTAAGGAAGTGGTGCTGTGTTTTGTTGTGTTTAGCTGGTGTTTAGCAGAAACAAAGTTAAAGAAGGCAAAGAAGAAGCCTGCCTGACTGACTGTCGATGTCTGATAACTGACTGACTGATGACTGAATGTCTTGAGCAGAGGAGATGGTGATACCAACACAACTCAAGAGTAAATAGTAGTAGTAGTAGTAGTAGGTTAGAAGGAGATGGCGGTGAACTTGGAGAAGAAGACTTCGTTCAGGCGACGACCACTTTGCACGTCTTCTAATGTAACAACAACAACCTAGGGGAGAAGAAGACGTATACAACAGTTGATAACTCTGTGTGTGTTAGTAATGTTGGCAAATGTGATGCGGGCGTGCGCCAAAACATGCGAAGACATGTGTGTGTGCCGCCTCGGCAATCCGCACACAGCCAGTCAAACCTTGAACTTACCCACTCTTTCTCTTCGGTGGTAATATCTTCTGTAATTGTGTGTATGTGCTTGCTTGCTTGTCTGTTTGATAATACTATTGCGGTACTGTGACGTGATTTGCCTCTTCTTCCTCTGTTATCAATCAATCGATTAGGTAGCGAAAAGACAACTGATGGTCACTGCCAATAACTCTTATTGCTGATGGTGGAAAAGTGGTGGTGATGGTTGAGAAGGTGATCGAGAAACTTCCAGAATGAAGGAGGAAGGTGGTAGAGAGAAAAAACAGAATAAAAAGAAAACACAACAGGTGATCACAAAAGATGAAGTATATTAAAGACTGGTGGGCGTGTGATTAGATNCGAAAAGACAACTGATGGTCACTGCCAATAACTCTTATTGCTGATGGTGGAAAAGTGGTGGTGATGGTTGAGAAGGTGATCGAGAAACTTCCAGAATGAAGGAGGAAGGTGGTAGAGAGAAAAAACAGAATAAAAAGAAAACACAACAGGTGATCACAAAAGATGAAGTATATTAAAGACTGGTGGGCGTGTGATTAGATGAGAGCACAGAGAGATTGCGCTAGCTGATATCAGCTAAATGTTTCACTGAATAGATTCATGATTGCGGTTGGTGGTGGAGTGGTGGTTGTAGTTGAGAAAGTAGTGAGAGTTGAGGAGATGCTAGGACACGCACATGATAATAATAATATTACTGTAACACCAGTAAGGAGGAGCACTTAAAACGTTTAGTCATTGGGCGCAGATTAATGCGGTGGTGATAACGAAAGGTTAGTGTTTTGGGAACTTCAGACGAGCGATCACTTTCATCGTAGTTGCCTATGGAGAGCAGTGGCGAGAGAAGGTGCTCGGGTTGACGGTGGTGACGGTGGTGGTGGTGGTGGGGATGGTCGACAAATGATGCCAGCATGTTGAATGGACGAGGACTTTGGAAAGAGATGAGGGAGAGGGAGAGAGAAAGAGAGGATGAAGATGATGATTTACTGGTAATGGCTGTCGATTGCTTTGTTTTGCAGTTGATGATGCTCAGTTGTAGTTGTGGTTGATGATCGGAGGCTGGTTAGATGAGAGAGAGAGAATCGATGACGCCTGTTTCTCGGGAAAACAACGACTGCAAGACTCTCTCTGTGTTTGTTGGTGGGGAACAGCTGACACGAGCCAGTGTTCGATGCGCTGATAAAGTAATGGGTGATGAGGGGGATTGCCACTCGGAAAGTTGTTGATCAAAGTGAAGGCGACGGAACTGGGTGAGTGATGGAGAAGAAAAGTACAACAAGTGACGAAAGGCAAAAATGTGCAACAGCGACGATGCTGCTGTTCTCGTGATGATAACAGTTAGTGTTGGTGGTTGTGGTGCTGTTGATGGCGATAAACACACACTGAATGGTAGTAAAGATAGAGCTAGATATGGCGAGNACGGAACTGGGTGAGTGATGGAGAAGAAAAGTACAACAAGTGACGAAAGGCAAAAATGTGCAACAGCGACGATGCTGCTGTTCTCGTGATGATAACAGTTAGTGTTGGTGGTGGTGATGGCGATAAACACACACTGAATGGTAGTAAAGATAGCTCTTCACTTCAGCAACGGCGAGGGAGAAGGTAGCCGCAGCCNGCTCTTCACTTCAGCAACGGCGAGGGAGAAGGTAGCCGCAGCCGTTGAGTCGGAACAATCCGCTGGTCCGCATGACCAGAATGCTGCTGCTGCTGCTGCTGCTGTATTGCGGATCGAGCGCCGGAAATCGAGTGCTCATATTTGCATGCAGCGGGTGAAGGCGATGTTACAGTTGTGTTGATTTACTAGTTGTTGTGTTGCCAGTTTGAAGCAGAAAAATGAAAAGAGGGAGAGATGCTTCCTCTCAGGTGACTGACAAAGTTCTGACTGGTCGAGTGTAGGCAGAAGAAATCGACTGAAGTAGTTGTAGTGGTGGTGGCTGTAGTGGAAGATTTTTGCTGTCTGCTCGATTCACTTCACTTCAATTGAAGAGGGGAAAGTTTGGTAATGATGCGGTAGTGGTAGCAGTGGTGGCAGAGGAAGCAAATCGCCGATGACGAATGGTTGGCTGAATCAGTTCGGAGGCTGGTTGCTAGGACGCGCTCTGCTCTTCTCTAGCTCGCCGTGCAGAAATGTCAGAACTTTTACTTCTTCTTCTTCTGTTTCTTCCTCGTACTGCCTGTTCCTTGCTAATTACTTCAGCAGAAATCACCGATTTCGGGGCAGCAGAAGAGCAGGCCCTTTCGAGAGTGGTGATGGTCGTTATCAGAGCTCAGTGGTAACAACAAGGGAAATCACGACTGGACCTTGAGCTATGAATAGAAAAGCTCTGGTGTGCAGCGAAGAGTTGAGGGGAGTACACTGCAAA
>NW_016180904.1:0-6527 GCF_001687245.7 Rhagoletis zephyria | reverse complement strand
TTCAGAAATATAAAACCCCACCTAAAATATATTCCTGGGTGCGCCCCTGTGTACATACATATGTATGTGTGTATGTATATACTATATATAATAGGTCCAACAAAATCCCTTTGTTAAAATTCAACGTTATCAATGGCCATATCATAATCCATTGTATTTTGTGACAACGTACATAGACGCATGACTTTCAACTTGCATGGACATCGCAACATACATACATATATACACATGTCTGTGCAGCATGCTTTCGAGTAAAGACTACTTAGTATCGAAGCGCAGTCATTTCACCCTACATTATTAATCTACAATCTACCACACTGACAGGCCGGCCAAATATGTGTACTATGGTTTACTTACTAACAAAAGTCATGACCTACTAATTCGCTGATGCACATATCTGGCTTTACAATACTGAGATCCCAGGAGAAAAAATATAAGCTGGAAGGTTGAGCATTAAATTCTCTCTTAACAAAATATAGTGTTAAACTTTGGCCATGCCAAGGTCAACAGGAATACTATATCCACCCTTTAAGAATCATTGCCGAGATTGACTCTATTGAAGTGCGAAGAATTCTGCATAGTCGCTAGTAGGTTTGGAACAAATATTAGAAAGTTTCGTTTTTACGAAAATATCATAATTTTGTGTTTTTCCTGCAGGTTACCAAATATATAACTACCAACTGCAGTAGCTTTTTCACGTGTAAACACACATCAAGGTAGATATGCAAGTACTTACATAGTTGTACTCAACCTTTTGTGCCACAAATCATCTCCAAGAAATACAGCCTATGATGCACAACAACAAGTTGGCACAGCATTTGGTTGATGTGCCATTTTTAAATGAATTCTTGCAACTCATCCTCAAGAAAACCCCACTTAACTATAAATGCTGCATATAAATTAGTTTTGTATGTCAGTTACATAGTGCCTTAACATAAGCTCTTGTACATACATACATATGTACGTGAGTATGAATATTTATGCATGCAACATGAGTCATTATCAACCTAATATGCAAGCATTAGACTACATTTAATTACGAATACGATCAGTATCTAAGTAAGTACTAAATACATATCTACTTCTTGGGCGGAGCAAACGTGATGACTATGCATTTCAAAACCAAGTCGTCACTTTGAAAGCGGAAGAAGTGAATTAATTCATATACATACATACAAGCATGTGTGTGTGTGTGTGTACAATATGTGCAGGGTGAAGAACGCACTTACTTAGGCAACAAGTGGAGCGGATATACTACAGTGAGTGCAATGATGATAATGATGAGGAAAAAGTGCTATTTTTTCGTTTTTTTTTGGCTTAAATATCAGTTGCTTTATTTCTTTGGACGATTTACTGACATAATGACATAATTGTGCAAATTTTAGGTGGTTGAAGGTCTTGTATTTAAGTTTTTTTTTTTGGAACCAACAGATGAACGCAATTCAGTGAACATCAGATGGTTTTCATGGTTAAAACTTTAACTCAAAAGTCTCGATAGGACTTATGCTACATAACGTTTGGAGAAACACTACACACTATGTTCATATGTTGGAGTTGTCTTGCCGATGGCTTTTAAGTCTGTACATATTTCAAAACTCAGAAGAGCAAAACGTAGTATAAAGAGAAGGAGACCCGATTACTAGAACAATGTGTGTATGGGTAGTTCCCTTCTTTCCCTTAGGAATTTTCATGAGATTTAAGGTAAGAACAACAAAAAGTCATTAGAACCATATATGTGCATACCAAGCCAAGTTAAGCCATTTTTTTTGGCGTAAGTGGCTTGTGAAGTTGGTTAGTTGCAAAGGCCCCATTGTACCCAATAAAATATTTAAAATATGTAGCATTATTTCTGTACTTCGAAGTGAGAAGCACCTGATTATGTGCCACATACGTTATCTCGTTTATGTTTTAATACAGCCGTAGTCACGAAAAGAGAAACCACACAAATCAAAGTTTCAAACTGCCTACAAATACAAATACACAGATTGTAAGGGATTATATTTCGCTTTTGCAACTTTACAATGTATTTTATTGAAAGTATTACTATTTTAAATTTGTATGAAAATTTGTTGAATTTTTATAAATATTGTAGAATTTTACGAGCTTTGGTTTATAAAGTTTTCGCTGTAGAATTAACTTTAATTTTATAAAAAATTATTACAATAAAATTTAACAGAATTTAATTGTCAAAACTTGTCAATATGTCGCGCGGCTATTTTCGTGAACACTGCTGCACATTAATCACACAAATTTTTTAGGTTGCAGTGCATTCCTTATTTTTAATAAACATCCATATAACCACTCACTGATCTATTCTCAAATAAAACTTGCTTAGAATTGATAACTCTACCAGAATAACTACAGTATTTACGTTTGAAAGCATGTAAATATGTATATGTTTCAGAATTGTTTCTGTCTTCACTAGAGCACATAACACACATACGAAATGTTAGATATTTAACAGGCAAACTAACAGCAACTAACTAACTTACTACTTAAAAACAACTAGTGAAGAACATAACAAGGACATGTCAAGCATAAACAATGTTTGTATGTACATATGTAGTATATACCACAAGATATTTAAGTAATTTGTTTGTTGGTTTAACACCGATTGCAATAACAACAAACCAGAAAGTAACAATACACTTTGTAATATTGAAAACTATATTGGTTTAGCAACTATGTGTTATCAATTTTGTTGTTTACTCCATCAGTTTTAATGCTAAACATACATATGTACATTAAGGATGTTAATTTTTTTCGGTTTTTACGGTCAGATATTCATTTGATATTTTTCAACAACTTAACAGGAAAAACTTTCATCAATATTGTTTGAAAAGCTCTCGTACCATATAATAAATAATAAATAAATGGGTTTGAAACCTACCTTTTTATTTAAATTGAAAAATATTTCATTAGTAACAAAACAAAAGATAGTAATTAAATGTATACGTTTTTAAAAATACTTAAGCGAGTACGGTGCTATACATATGTATGTATAACGAGCAACATATCGATAAAAAAAATATTAAATAAACGAAAGAAATGTAGCAGAAACTGCTCAAAATAAGGCGTTTCTATTATTGCCAACAGTGCGAATTACAAATCCCGAAAATCGCGTAATTTTTGGCAAATAATCCCGGGATTTTCGGGACTTAAAAAGGCCGGCATACCGGGATTAACATCCCTAATATGCATATACATATAAGGGTATGTATGTATATGTTTGAAGTTTAAGTGTAGCATGTCAACATTTAATCTTCAATGCAAATTTATTTTCAATGGTTTTTCAGACATTCACAGACATTGTGTTCATGCCCAGTACGGAAAGAAACTAGTTAAAATATCGAAGTTCAACCAGTTTTTTGCCCACCACAACTAGTTGAAGATCTGACTTGCTTCCTTGGGGCGAACTGTTGACTTTAACATACCGATGTCGTAGGCATCAGTCAATAATCTGACTCTGCATTTGATTTCAACTACTTTAAAATGCATTTGGCTGAAAGCACTTCAAAGTCAGTATGTTTCTTTTGCAGTTGCCTTTTCATGCTAAAATTGTTAATTGACCACAGTTAGAGGATTTTTCAACTGGTATTGAACTATTTGCAAAGATATGTATCAAAAGTGTCCGCATTTGGTTTATCTCAATGAGGCTGCTAGGTGATTATACATACATCAATTTCTAGTTAGTTGCTACATAAGTAGAAATAAATTAGTTTTTCTGGGGCAATTGGTTGAGCTATGCAGTACTGGGTGGTATACTATAATACACAGCTATATGTACCTATATCCATACATAGTACATACATACATATGTATGCAAGTGTGCGCAAACACCTCGTATTAATTGTACAACATATCAGATAGTTAGTGAAATTTTTTGTTGTGCTGGTATTCTTTGGAAATTGTTTGTGTTTGATTACCTTAATGGAATTTTGTTTACCTAAGCGTTTATAATGATATTTCTATATTAAACAAGTTACAAACTCAGCTAATTTAATAAATATTTATAACACAATTTTTCTTTCAAAGGCAACTGAAAACCGCAGTTTTAAAAAGGAAAATTTTAGAATAAAAACAGGCAAAGAGCAATATTAGTCGAAATTGACTAGTTAAGGATTGCACTGTGAAACGAACACAAATCAAATCACAGCCGTTATAATTGCAATAAACATATCGATAAAAAAAATCGGTAGTGATATATCTATTTTTTTTTAAAAGGTCCAATAGACGACTCAATTAATTGTACAAACTAAACTGTGTGCAGTTCGGTTGTGCTGTGTATTCAAAAGTTTAAAATTTTGCGGAATTAAATTTTGTTATTTTTCCTCAAACCTGAACAACTTTCTCAATTATTTGAGCAGTGTAGATTAGCTCAGGTTGGTGCGGCAGTCAGTTCAAATACCACTGCGAAACACGGAAACCTCAATGGCCATTCTCTATAGAACATTTTTTAACCTCTTATGAAGCGTGGGACTGGCTTTATTCCTACACCGGATAATTCCGCCAGAAAGCTAAAAAAAAGGGCCTACCTAAAAAGCCGGCTCTGCTCTTGGCTAAAGCTATACAACTGCAGAAGAATTAATCTATTGTTTCTTCCTCTTCCTCATCTCTGCAACTTCTGTAATATTCGTGGGAGAGTATTCCTAGTCTCGAAGAGTACCTACCAAAAAATAGATGCTTTATTTAATGAAACGCCTAAAATATTGCCGAAGATGGGCAATTTATGTAGAAATATGCCCTAAATTTACATACGTACGTATTGGACCAATCGACGATGATGGAAGCAATGTCCAACCGCCTGACTATGTCGAGGAAAAAATAATAATTGCGGGGGTAACCGATTGCCAACGCGCTGCTGGTAACATAGAAAGACCAGGTGGAGAAGGACTTGGCTTCACTTGGCATTCCCAATTGGCGTCAATTAGCACAGAAAAAAAACGACTGGCCTGTTTTGTTGGATCTGGTCAAAAATGCAGAGTCAATCAAAAAGAAGAAGCTCACAACCCTTAAGGAAATACTTTACGTAGATGAAAATATTTAGGTGAAGAGAGGGGAGTTTGGAGCCCTTTATTTCTTTCAAAGGAGTTCGGCATTGCAAAATTCGCTTTAATTAGAGTGGTTTTTCATCCCTTACTGTCATTTCCTGTTTACGTAGGATTACCTAATCATTAGACATCTGACCATTCGGATGCGTGCGCTTGAGATCAGAATATCGATAGGCGCCATGTTATGCCGAAACAAACAGGATTGAAAACAACTTGTGAGCCTACCGACCGTCCGCTTCTCCTGACTTAAAGTCTACCCTCCAAATTTTATCTGCTTTGAACTAAGATGAAAAATATTAAAAATTTCCCTTAAAAGTGCTGATGATAATTGATTATCAATAGTATGTGAAAACCACGGCCGAACCCTTTCCCGTTATTGCTTAAAATACAAGTACCTTTTACTAGCCAGAGAAGCTTGCAAGTGTATATTTTTAAATTATTGGATTGCCTGCATAGCTTGCAACATCATATTTCTCTGATTTTCTTGTACCTTGAAATTAACTTCTTCCTTTTTTTTGGCAAATTTTGTAAACTAAGCAAACTATTTCACATGGTAACATTTTAAAAGCAATCTAAGTAGTTAAAAAACTATTCAAATCGGATTTTCCTCACTTGGCATAAAAAGGGGAAAACCTAACAGAAACCAATAAACCGGTTTGCTTCATTAAAACTTCTGACAATTTGCGTCTTTTTTTGCTACACAACATCCCCATATTCCCCTTCTGGCAACTATAGCCAGATATATAGTAGGATTTTCCCTTGCCTTTTTAACAAAACAACGATTGGCTTCACCTATCAGCCATGAAATTGATACCCCAAATGAAGGCAGCACGAAAAAAAAACCAAAGTTTACTGCGGTGCACAAATTAAATTTTGTACGGAAACTTTGTGGTTATCAACAAAAGTGGAGCATACGAAAAAGTGTACTAGAATCCAGCGCAATTCTTATTGAGTGGCCAGCGGCGGCCAATGCGCAAAAACACCTAAGCACACATGCATACATGCATATGTACACATATATGTAGATACAAATGTATGTATGTATGTGAGCTTTTGTTCTACAATTCTTTATGGGGCGCGCTCGCATCCCAATCAGTCAGGGTTCAGCCCCGAAGTGAAATAACGCAAAAAAAAAAACAAAAAAAATACGAACATTTTTCAAGTGAGCGGCGTAACTTTGATTCGTGCACTATTTTTTGCTCGCTACCCAAAATAAATCGCTTAATTAAGTTATTAAACATTTTAACATTTTCATGCAGTTTTACGCCTCAGAAACTGCAGGAAATTAAGCCACAGCATTGCCGGGACGCCCTTTTTCGGCCCTAAGTACTTGGCCAACGTACGCGCGCCTTGCATGCCTAATTACGAGTACGTATGTATTGTACGTATTCAAGTGACGTGGAATTCAAAATGTCGGACGAATTTTAAAAATTTAAAACTTAAATTATTGATAGGCTGCAGCTGCTCGAAATTGTG
>NW_016180903.1:3664-6527 GCF_001687245.7 Rhagoletis zephyria | reverse complement strand
CTTTTCTTCGCGAAAATCTAATGAAAATAATGCCAGAAAACTTCAAAATTTATTTTGTGGTTCAATGTTACTACAACTATACAGATTAAAGTTTTATGAGTTAGAAACTCGAAAGGATAAAATAGTCAAAGATTCAAAGTACAAATTTTTCATATAATGAAACTAGTTCATAGTTTTTCTCTTTTTACTTCTAATATAAAAATTTCTAAAATAAATATATTTTTTGATTGTTCTTCGTATTTTCTGTTTTTTTTTAGGGCCTTATTTTGCTTTTTTGGCAATACCTTTTTTCCTTTTCCTGCCTTTTTCGCTATTTTGTTTTGCCTTTTTTGCAATACCTAGTGCCTTTTCCTGCCTTTTTCGCTATTTTATTTTGCCTTTTCCAGCCTATTTCGTTAGTTTATTTTGCCTTTTTTATAGGTTTTTAGGTCCTAAAAATCCGTTCCCTGGTGATAAATAATAACAATCTTTTGTAAATTTCGATATCAAGTGAATCGAAAGAAGCAATATGGGTATTCACACCGACATGGGAAAATATTACCGAACACCGAGTTACCGAGTACCAAGCCTGTGTGTGAAGACCCACAATATCTACGATGCATGTAACCTGCCTACACTGAAAATAAAATCTGCGTAAATATAACGAAAACTTGAGTACATCTTACGAAAAGTTTCGTCATTTTGAGCCACGAAAGTTTTCGTTGATTGTACAAAACCGTTTTCGTACATACTACGTAAATATGAGACATCAGATCTTTACGAACGCTTTCGTACTATTTACTAACGAATTTCGTACTATTTACTAAAGAATTTAGTGCTATTTCTTATTGTTTTACGAAATTTTTGTAAAATGCACAGAAATAATTCGTATATTTAACGAAATTATTTTCGTAAAATCTCAGATTTGTTGTTGTTTCGTAGAATGTGCGATTTTGCTTTCCTTCTCCACACTGTAAAAAACATATTACGAATTATAACACAACACTTTTATTTTGTTTTTATCCTTAATTTTAAGCATTTTTCTTTAACAAAATGTTTTGCAAAAACTCCTAACATTAATGATTAAAATATAATGAAAGTGCTGTGTTATAATTTGAGCTATGTTTTATATAGTGTAAAGAATAAAAGCAATAATACATTCTACGAAAGAAGGGCAGATATTACAAGTATAACGTCGTAAATAATAAGTTTTACCTATTTTAACTACTCTGCAGTTTAAAATTAATAAAAAAGGTTATTTTACCTATAATAAAACTTAAGTCTTTTATTTATATGCATACGAATAGGTACTACATATTTTTTTATTGCTTAGCCTTCATTCAGTATATTGATGCAAAGCGTTAAATTATGAAACTCAACAAAACCCTTATTAAATATAATTAGATAAGAAAGAAAGAATATAAAAAACACTTGTTTCACTTTCTTAAACATTATAGTATTTTTATGTGGAGGTAGTTGGCAGATTAGCATCATACATGTACTTACTTAAAATTTCATTAAGTAGTGCGTCTGTTCCTAGCTTGGGCTTGCTGTTGATAGCTAACTAATGAAATAGCTTATTTATGAAGTCCCACATTGCAGAGCAAGGCTCAGCATGGACAATGTTAAAAACATTGTGTGCTTAAAATAATATATCCACAGCTTTTATATTTAATTTTGTATTACATTTTTTTAAAACTTTTAAAATGATATTATACGTGTCACAGCAGCCTACTAGTAATTTCGCAGTGACACGCGATACATAAAAATATGATGAAGTATTAAACTCCCGATAATTTAGTATATTGTACGAATATATTCGTATGCTGCACGAATTTAAAAAAACATGTTTCTGCATTTGTTCTATGTACGAAAGTATTAAGTAAATTGTACGAATACAGAATTGTAGATGTCGTAAATTTTAAAACCAACGTAAATATTGTGAATGCCTTCGTACAATATACAAAATTATTCGTACAGAGATTTGTTCAGTAATTTACGAATATGTTTCGTAAAATAAACGTAAGATTTCTTAAATTGTACTGAAAAATTGCCTTACGAAAGTCCTTTCTTTATATTTACGAATGGTTCGTAAAATCTTGTTTCGTTGTGAAAAATGTGTTCGTATTATGAACGAAAGTTTCGTACATTGTACAAAAACCAAGACTACGAAAGTTTTTCGTAACACTTTTACGAAATTTTATTTTCAGTATATGTAACGGTGTGTAACAGGACAACGTCTGCCCGGGCTTACTTGTACTAGTAAAAACAAATTATATCTAAACAATCAGAGGTATGGAAGACATTCCTTTTAAAACACCAATCTAAGTCATTTTCACTGGTGCATGTATGTAAATCGGTATGGTTTTAGATGCCTACATAAAGGAGTTATATCGCAAAAGATTGTATCTGAACAATAAGTGGAATAGGATATAAAGCTTATACAGCACCGATCTTAACGATTTTCTCAGCAGACTTTGTATCCAAATAAAGGAGTTTTACAGTAAAACCCCATATCTGAACAATCAGTTGTATGAAGGCAATACGTTATAGTGACACGATCTTATGTCATTTTTACTGTAAACATTTGTTGATTAATGAGTGAAATAGGGCGAAATTTCATGTTTCTAGCTGCATAAATGGAGAAGTTATAAAAAAATATCATATCTAAACTATCAGTTGTATGGGCGCTATAGGTTATAGTGACCCGATCTTTGTCATTCTCACTATAAGTATTATGTTGATAATAAGTGAAAATAGTGCGAAATTTAATGTTCCTATCTGAATAAATGGTGGAGTTATAACGAAAAATCTCATATCTGAACAATCAGTTGTATGGGAGTTATATGCTATGTATAGTGGCGTGCGCCTTGATGTTGTCAAA
>NW_016180903.1:0-2028 GCF_001687245.7 Rhagoletis zephyria | reverse complement strand
AAAAAAATACAATCTCCGATTTTTACGAGAAGCTGTTTTTCATGGTAGAAATATGCTCGGAGGTTTGCCATTGCCTGCCGAGCGGCGACCGCTGTTAAGAAAAACCTTTTTTCTACATTTTTTTTGCGATGTTGCTTTGACCAGGGCTTGAACCCAGGCCCTGCGGAGTGGAAGCGCGCACTGCTTACCACTACACCACAGCGCCCGCTTGTATGTTATAGTGGTCCAGTTTTTCCGCTTCCGACAAATGATTAATACATTCTAAAAATGCACTCACTTACCAAATTTCAGTCGGATATCTCGAAAACTTAGAGACTAGATTGCATACAAACAGACGGACATGGCTATATCGTCTCAGCTCGACGTTCTGATCATATAAGTATATAATTTCGTGGGCCTATCTCTTCCTATTCTGGTACTTACAAACATCGAAAGGTATAAAAATCACTCGAACAGAGGTAGGCCAACAGTAAACCCAAAATTTTGGAAGCTGCTCCGGAAAACGACTCCACCCCTCAGATTGCTCAGAACTATTTCTATAAAAGGCCAAATTAGGCAAATATGTCTAAAAATGATTGCAATTACAGTAAAATCCGCTTAAGTACCTCACGAAAAATGTCAGGTTTTTGAGGTACTTAGGCGGGTTGGGTACTTAAAAGTACCCGCTTAAGTACCTCGATGCGGGCACTTAAGCGAACATAATTATTGATGTAGTTACATCTTTTTGTTAACTTACATAAATATGTAAATCCTTGAATAAAACATAAACATTTAACGAAGTATACGTAGTTATTTAAGATTTTTCATTTAAAATACAGTTCATTCCCTAACAAATACCATGTAAACCTAAGCTTAAGATTTTATAGAACATTTAAAGAAAAAAATTCATGAAAATTTTAAATATTTCTTCTCAGATGTGTTTTTAGAGTATACAGTTTTATAGCCCATTCAATTTTAGAGCAATAATGTGCAAGTTTCAAGTGGCTAAAAATTACCGTTGATTTTTTATAATTTTTTTGCTGAAGGTGAGTAACGCTGCCTCTGAGATTCAAAATATGTAAATATTTTAAGGAATTTTAAAAGAGCACTTAAAAGAGGAAAATTATAGGTAAAATGGTAAATGGGGTACGAAAAATTGAGGTACTTAGGCGGGTTGGGTAAATAAGCGGGGAGGTACTTAAGAGAGGGATTTTCTTCAGATTACATTCAAAAATTCACATTGCCCAAAAATGTTGGTTACTTAAGCGGGTTAGGTACTTAAGCGGAGGGGTACTTAAGCGGGTTTTACTGTACCTCTCTTTAAAAAAGGAAACGCGAAAGACAAAAACCACTAATATATCAAAAATTTTTGAAAAGGCCTGCAAAAGAAGAATTGTTAATTATCTTAATAGAATTAACTATCTTAATCCAAAGCAATACGGATTTAGGTCCGGTCTTTCAGCTGAAGATGCACTTCTTCAATTTTGCTCTTTCATTTACAAGGCAGTTGATGAAAAGAAGAGTTGTTCTAGCCTTTTTGTCGACATAACGAAAGCTTTTGATATGGTTGATCATAATGTTCTTTTAAATAAGCTAAACCTGACGGGTTTTCGTGGAAACACTCTGAACTGGTTTAAATCGTACCTATCGAATAGAATGCAAAGAGTGAAAGTTGGTAATGTTCTTAGCTCAAACAAAGTCATAAACCTTGGTGTTCCGCAAGGGTCAGTCCTCGGACCAATTTTATTATTGATTTATATCAACTCGGTATTTTCGTTGCCCTTCGTAGGGAGTGTTACTGCCTTTGCAGATGACCTGGCTATTGCCTACGCTTCAGATAATGCATTTAATCTTTTTGGCGATATTAATCATGACGTGCATCTGCCAAGATCTTGGTTCGCAAGACACAAGCTCGTTGTTAGCAACAAAACAAAACAGGGCTCGAATCGTAACATCCGTTCACGGAACAAAAACGATACGAAAGANGCGGAACAAAAACTATACGAAAGAAAATTACGTGATACGTCAGACAGTATAAGCTGAATGGGA
>NW_016180900.1:0-6528 GCF_001687245.7 Rhagoletis zephyria | reverse complement strand
TTACGGCTAAACTGTACTTCTAAGGTATAAACAATTATACATCATTAGAAAGGTATTTTGATGCTGATGTGCAGGCAATTTTTAAAATTTCAAATAAGGGGTGTAAAGGAAACATGATTGCCTATTTATATAATTGATGATTAATATATTAGTACCAAATAACGTCGATTGAATGCTACTATGGAGTACTCAGTATCGATAATTTTAAAAATCGGTTACTGCCGATCCTTTTGAAAATCAAGTTCTGAGTATTTTTGGTATCGATATTGCCCAACACCACTAATTTCACTTATTTAGAGCTTGTTGTGAGCTAGGAGATGCATAGCCGCAAATCGACTTGCCCGCAATGACGTCCATTTCATGCTAGCTGGGGACTCTTTTGTTTCAACGAATGCTGCCAAATTAACTAAAGTTTCGGTGTTCAACTTTGTAGACTTTTCGAGTAATTTTGTGGTGTTCTCGATTATTGAAAAACAAGACTACTTTCATTGTCCCTCGGCTCGTCTTCTTCGTACCTACCACTTCCCAGTTGTGTGTGAGCACAACCGAGGTCTCTGCAGGTTATGAGCATTCGTGTCGGGATATCTCTGGCATTAACTAAGTAGTTTAAAGCGAGCTGCTGGGTAAACTTTACCTACTTTCATGATTGCTGCTTTGTATGGATCAACTGTCGTCACATAAAACTGGCTTAACATTACACTAGAGTCAGCTACCATCTGTATAAGTGAGGATGGATCTGGGTTATTTCACCACACCTATAACGCTACTTTAGCCTTTGCGGATTGCACCCACTTCTATTGATTCTTGGAGGTATTGATTCTTGGAGGTCCTGCCTTCTTCGTGGTTTTCCTCTATGATACTTATAACCATAATCAAATTGATTGCTATCTAGAGAAAGTTTGTATTTAGTTAAAGTTGTTCCCTGGAGAAAATACCATTGCAGGGCACAATATGCTCATTGTTTACGCTGTAGGATCTAGCAAGTAAGTGAATCTAGCAAGTAAGTGGATATAGTCTTGTTTTGTTGGTGGTAAGGACGGTTGGTGGTTTTGCGGCTCTATTCGGAGTGGTGGCCGTGTGTCCACTGAGCCTTCTTTTGGGAACGCCGGATTTCCCTAATGGGGCGTAAATTGTTGTTATTTCTTTTCACAAAATTTTTTCTTTAAACATTAAAAATTATATGGGTTCGCTTATGAAGAGAATACTAGGTATGCGTATGCTAAAGTGTATGTCAATGTATTATGATGTAAACAATAGCAGAACATAAGCATCTCGAGTATCTATCAGAAGTTTCTTTGAGCGCAAAATACTTCTTTGTTATTATTTTAATTCATTATACGCTTTAAACGCAGCAAACTTTGATTGATGAAATTTAATATCACATAAATGTCGTCATTATAGGATTAGTAAGGCAATGCGAACAACTAAATACATATGTATATGTATATTTAATTTCAATAGATTATTCAAGCGTAAAATACTCAAGATGTGGAAAGATTCCGCGTAAAATTGTCAACAATTTGTTGACACCAGTAATGTAAAAAAAAAGAAAACCAAAAAAATAATAACAAACAACAACTCAGCTGCTATTTTACCATCAAAGCTATAAAGGCAAGCAATAAAGCTAAATCAACAGCGCAACTAAAGAAGGAGTGAGCGAAAAACAAACTAAGAAAACTAAAATGTAAAAGTGTCTAAAATATGCAAGAATTTTCTACTTAGCTACAAAAAGCCATCCTGCATCCACGGCGTATACGCAACATTAAATATTGTACACAGTTTTCTTTTCTTTTTATTCGTGACGAAAATAGTATGTGTATTTGGCTTGTCGTGTTCAAGCTCTGCATTGATGATTTGGCCAACAAAGGTGAAACAGTGATAAAAATCATTTCTATTTATTCTGTCATAAAAGTGATGGCCGTTATAAAAGTCCATGGAGACTTTTATCAATGCATTGAAGTAAAAACATAGGAAAAACATGCTTGGGATGAAAGTTAAATGAATATTTGACCAGTTGGCAGTTGATTCATAACATCTGTTGGTAACTCAGACGATGTGATAAAAAGCTTAGAGTGGACCAATGGGAGAACCAAAATTTTTTGATGAAATTATTAAAAACAGCATGATAGCAGTTTTATGGTCGTTCTATGGCTTCTTTGGCACACGTTTGTTTGCATTTTTGTAAACACAAAATTTTACTTTTTCAGCTTGCGTAAAAATCTTTTGCATTTGATTGAGGTTGTTAAATTGTAAATATTACCGGACCCAAATTTTATTTTATTTATTTTTTTAATTTTTGATAGCTTCGGAACTGTTTTTGTAGCAATTGGAGTTTACGTGACAAAAAATATATTGTCGGTAGGACACAATTTTACTCTGGTAATAATTTTATAACGCATATCAAGTCTTCCACCGAAGAATGAATCAGAAATCAGCGCGATATTTAAAAAAAAAACTTGCACTTGTTACCCTAAAACTAAATGCGCTACAAACCTGTATACTCAGAAAAATTTTAAAATTAAAAAAAATCTAAATGTTAAGGAATTTTTTGTTGGATTAGTACAAATTTTATATAAATCGGCAAATCGGATTTACATTTTTTATAGAATATGGTACGGTTATATAAAAATTTATGAATATTAAAAAAAAGTAAAACAGTTAAAGCACTATTGAAATGGTCGCCGCTGTATTCACGAAACTGCGAAAGAAAGTGTTGCCTAGAAAATTATTTACAGTCCTACTCAGTGCCGGATAGTAGCACAGTAGGTGCCCTTACGTTTCTTCTACATCTGATAAGTTACAGCTAAGGCAAGAAGTGTTAAACTTCAGGACGTGCTTTGCACTATGAGTGCCTAGGGCACTCATATCTTGTGAAACCCGCAGTTAGTCGAGACAAATTCTTCCGGTTCTGTGCTTCTGAAAATTGGAATTGGCCACAAACTCCTACGTATCCTGCTTTACACCTCTCTCATAGCAAAAACTTCCGCTTGCAATATGCTGGCGCAATTTGGTAATCCAACAGACTTTCCGATTTGAAGGTCAGTTGATGAAGGCTCCACTCCTACGCCACAATCATTGAAGCGTTCGGTAAAAGTATTACCTTTCGACAGCTAGTTGAAAAATCGAAAAAGAACGGTTAGTTAAAAAAGTAAAAAAAAAAATGGTAAGCCCATTAAGTAAAATCCACAATTTTTTTTAAACTACTTTTGCTAATCGATTAACCGATTAGTCGAATGGTCGGCTAACAGCAGCTTTAGCGCCTACGCGATAACACACCGCCTTGTGGATTTACCGTTTTGGACGTTTTAACGTCGCTGTTGCCTAGCATAGTACTTACAACTCTTTTAAGAAGCATTGTCGAAATTCACTATACCATACAATTCTCAATTCCTAAATTGCTGCATGATTGCTCTAGCTCCCCTAGACTGATGTGGTTAAATGCTCCTACTATGTCCAAGAAGGCCGCCAACGTATATTCTTTTTTTTTTCAGCGAGGCCTTATGCACAACCCCATTGACCGCAGATTTTGTAAAGCGCCCTTTTAGGTAATCATGCGGTCTGGTATATATACATATCCACTAGTCATCCGACTATTTTCACGACAAATAACAATATACTGATATACCTGAAGTCTTTAATCAGTGTTTGTCCTCTCTGGACTACACTACGGCACATGATTGAGCATGCGACATGTTTTGAAAATACTTTATAGTACTGAAATCACCCGCGATTGGGACTTCTGTAACATTTCCTGAAAGATCCCGCCTGGACCCGGAGATTTTTACGGAGAGATGCTGTCAATTGCCAATGGGGAGATGTAATAATTTTGTTGCTGCCCGCTGCTGAGATCTGATTAGGGTCACAGAAAGGAAAAGAGATCTGGGGTCTCCTTCGAATCGATGGTCCACCCCACATTTTTCTTTTTTGGGAAGGAAGGATTGCTGTGCTTCAAATCCAACAAAATATTATTTCATATACAGATGGCGGGCACTGATGGCAGCACTTAAATGACATCAAGTTAGTCGCTGCGCCATGTTGGGGCTTAATCATTATGCTGGTCGTATGCACTGGGCACTGATTTTTACAATGAATGTTTTTTTTTACAAAAGGTTTCCAAATGTCGAAGGGCACTATACAGCGGCGTAAGTTATTGACTGAAAAGGAAAAAACGCCTTTTTCATTCGTAAGTGCCTACCATTATGAAGATTTACATTGCGTTTAGAAAATCCTGAAAAATGAANATTGTGAAAAATTCTCTGTGCCAATAATTTTGCTCATCACTGTGTTTACGTACATACAAGCGCGTAGAATTTTCTTCTCGCGGGTAGTGTGCAATTTCAATAGAGCGAGGCTGTACAAATGACTTCTAATCATTCTTCAGGATTTTAAATTCAATTTACATTTCTTAAGATCTTATTTTTGCCAATTACATATATAATATACATATGTATGTGCATACACATTCACATGTGTGGCCATACCCAGAAATAATTTTGTCAAGGCCCTCGTTTGATAAGGTATTACGGAACAGCTCATAAGCAAGTGGAAAGCACGTACAAAAATCACTACGAACAGAGTGCTTCTCGATAAGTGGGTAGGCTACACAAGTTTGCAAACAAGTGTGCTGGAACGATTGTAACAAATTTTATTCAAGTAAAAATTTGAAAGCATGTTTACATGTTGTAGCTGTAGCTGATTGCCCAAACATGTTTGCTGTTATTTGTTAGCTTTCAGGAAGGCTCGGGTTCGAATCTCGTTAGATCCAGCAAATATTTTTTTAATTTTTGTTATTGGTTTTTCTTAATTACGAAAAAGCATCTGTGAAGTGTTACGCATAAAAACTAAGCCCTTCTTTGTGCTGCTCTCCCGAAAGCGTAAACGCAATGCCCTGCATTTGGGCTCGTTTCATATGAGAAATAATTAAGGAAATCATGCAGATGGTAAGGCCCTCTACAGTCCTTCTGCAATTGCGTTTTACTCCTTTTTTCTACTGGGATGCATGTTATTAATTACCTCTGAAGTAAACTTCCTTTCACTGATTGTGAGCTTTGACAAATTTTATATCTGCTTACCCTTCGTAAGGTACTCATACTGGCGTGTAATTATGGGGCTATTGTGTACATACATACGTACGTTCGTATACGATAGGATGCATTAAAATTTAACTCAAGTTTAGTGATTTGTGCTTGCCTTATGTAGTTACCATGTGGGCGCACACACGACACAGCTCAATTAATCACGAAACAAGTCAAATTTCAATTTATGTGCCACTTACGAATTTCTCGCATGTACTCGTGAACTAGTAATTTATTTAAATCACGCATTTGCTGAAATTGATAAATGAAAGAAGCTCAATAACACTTTTTTTTAGTGAAACTTAGACCGTCATTTCATTTTATCGCCATCCAACAATGGACGCCGCTGAGGTGTAGTTTAATTTAATGCAATTTATGGCTACTAAGGTTGTACGTGTGCGTTAGTTAGTTGCGTGTACTTATTCAAATTCTTTGTATTCTAAGTTACATTCTATTTAGTAGGAAAAAATATGCGGTCTTCAAGCGTTTTATTTCTTTTATACATCATCGAAACGATAATAAAGGTGTGTAACGAAGCTGATTTCTAGTTGCGAACGGCATAGTAATAAGCATTTGTCCTTTTTTTACAACAATACATGAGGTCGCTGAGTTCGTTTTGTGTTCCCTATTTGCAGATTCTTTTTTTTTTACATTTTAGTACCTTTTTGAGAACCAATAGGCAAGTAAAAAGGTAGAAGGTTCTGAGTGCAGATGCACCCAGGTGCGAGGCTTGTTCTGTGAATTCTGCGACTTAAAGGGTTTGACATTTTGGATGATTTTTGTTTTACTCGAGAAGTTTTATGGTACGGATGCTACTTGTACTGTTCACATCAACTTCCAAAATTCTTCTTAGTCTTCTTATTTGAGCACAACAACGCACGCCAGTCGTTTGTCTTCTATGCAAAATTATACCTACTGGCCCTTATTTCCGCTGGCTGTCAGAGTAAATATTTTCCCTTATAATCGATAAAAAATTGATGCACACGGCACAAGTCGTAGGAGAAGCTTGGCCAAACACTAGCATATTGCGTAGGTACCAATATATGTGACCTGGTCTACGAAAAGGGAGCTTACGTGCGAAAAGTTTTCTGTGAAAAAGCTGTTAAAAGTGAAAATCATCTCATCTTCCATCCGAATCAACTAAAAAGTGAAAATTGATTTTTTGACACCTAAGCCCCCTTTCCGTAGACCAGGTCACATATATTTATTATTAATAAATTTATATAATTTTTGTTTATTAACAAATAAAATACATTGCACAATCCATTTATTCATTTTGGTCACATTACATTTCCACCTTTCTCTCGCTCAAGCTCCTCTCCCAAACAGTGTAGTATTGCACACAGCCTCACCGATACCCAAAAAGTAAATGACCTGTACAATGCCATACAATGGCGATATGAGCATCACTCGGCAAAGTCCACCCTTAAAGAGCGCCGTAACACCCTCTCTG
>NW_016180899.1:0-6529 GCF_001687245.7 Rhagoletis zephyria | reverse complement strand
CCTGTAGGATCTGCAGGAGTCTTTGGCCCACCTGCATTGCGCAAAACGCACTGCATTTCTCATCAAACTCAACAGGAGGGATTTCTATCGACTAACTGCCGTTTTGCACAAGGCAACAGGGCCTAGGAAATCCATGCTGCAAGACTAGGACTGGAACACAACATCTCTTATTGTAGCTGTAATTCGACAGATGCAAGTTCTTGTAAGTTCTTTTCAGCTTCAATAGCGAGTAGTGGTTTTATAACGGCACGCATAAGTGCTAACTAACCAACCAACTAAAATAAGTATGTACACTGGTTTCTTTTCTAATAATGCATTTTTATTTTTATTATTAAATATTGAAATAGTTAGTTACACAAGTCATTTTATATGCATCTTCTTTTACTTATTTTGAGTAATTTCGCTTTTACTTTGACTTATCTCATCTAGCTGTTTTCGAAATTCACTGCGATTTTTCTCAACGTTCACATGCCCTTAATCGCAAACGAACGAACTTCTCATTCGTAATACAATTAGTTTTAGAGTAGTTAAATTTACTTGTAGGGTATATAAATTTATTTATTTACTTCCATTTAGTTCCTGCTTTCTGCGTGTTAATCTGTGATTTTAGTTAATAATATTTATAATAACTACCGACTTACACACATACAATTAATTTATATGCAATTATTTATGTATGCACGTGTGCTGTGTGTTGTATGTATACAAATATGTACGAGTTTTAATGTGTTTATATGTATGTATTTGCAATTAGTTATGTGTGTATTTTTACTTCAGCATGAGTTGCAAACATACATCAGTCGCATTGTTGTTTACTGAATGCAATTTCGCTTGCAATATTTCAGCTTATTCCGATTTTTTTTTACAAAATTTGCAAAGATTTATACAAACACCATGCATATACTACTTGCCAATTTTTTGTATTAATTTCATAAAGTCTATTATAACACAATGCTAAAATGGGCTTACAAACAGCTTCAAAGTAGAACATCACTTACAAGTAAAATAAATAATTGTGTACAAGTAAATTAGATTGAGACTAATAAATTACAATGCAATATACATAAATATACAATAATACATACTAGCATACCTATACAACAACTTGCAGGTAGGTATGCAAAGTTTTTTTTTACTAAAAAATATACTACAGTTCATAAGGCGTTGACGAAACGTCGACGTTCAAGGGCGTGATTAATATAATTTTTTTTTATTACATAAGTTTGCAAGTGTTATTGTTTATCTTTTATTTGATAAAAATGTTTATATAGTATTTATATTAAATTATTTATTTACTTCTTTCTTATTACAATTTTTTGATAAAAGTCCAGTTTTACAGAGTTTGCGTGTGTGTGAAATAACAAATGATTATTTTCCCCCTTTATGTTTTTCTTTAAATTAGTGGATATACATACCTTTTACTACACTTACTTTTCGCTTTTAGATTTTCATTAATTACATATATGTAAATATTTATTTTTTCCTGACACTGTCTCTTACTTTAAGTTGCTATTTTTTTTTAAGTTTGTTTTCTACATATTTATACGCTTTTATTTACGTTTCTACTTTGCGTTGCAACTACCTTAGACTTTTATATTAAAATTTACGCTTCAAATGTCCATGCCGCTGCTTGTTATATAGCAATGAAAATGTCCTTACTTCCGTAACCTTTACGGGTATATCAAAGTGGTAAATAGACAGCAAGTGGTAAACAAAAAAAAAAAAGGGGGAGTACGAGGTATACTTGAAATTTGATGTGTAAACATCTTTGCCCCAACAAAAGTACTGAACTGGGTTTCAACTACTACCGAAATGATCGCGGTAAAGTACCGAACTAGTACCAAAATGCACCTAAACTAGTCCCGAAAAAGTCCCGAATGAGCCTCAGAAGGGTCCCGAAATGGTCCTCAAAACGTCCCGAACTACATATATCAGAGATCAGTGTTGCTATAACAGCTTCTTAACCCATTTACGCCCAAACAAAAACGGTTGGAATTTTATTATATCTACTTTTATTTATGTGATCACAAAAGCCATTTTAAACAAACTGAGGAATTAAAATTAACGAAAAAAGCTTAAAAGTTAACTTTTGGGAGTGTACTTTTTTTAGTATAGCGGGCACTTATGCGTGTTAATTTTTAAAACATTACTTGGCTAGGCATAACGTTTTGATTAATTTACTCTCTTTCCACATTACATTATCGGATATTTTAAAGCAAAGTGCAATAATTCAAGAAAACATCCCAGCTTTTCATGTGGACCACTTCTAATGTGAAAAGTCGATTTGTAATTGTCCAAATCCGGTATTCCCAGTTATAGCTATTTATCTTTTATTCTATCTGAAGTGAAATTAATACCAGTAGGTGCAAACTTATTAAAGCAATTTCGTTTTAATAATAATAGTAAACTTTTAAACGTGGGTTGAATTGGTGTCGTTTATATAGTATAGAGAGCGCAAATGGGTTACTTCGTCTTGTGACATACATGAATATGTACCGCTGGTACAAAAATATTTAAATTTTTATCAGGACGCTTACCGAGTCAATGATCTCTTTGATCATTGAGTGCTTTTACTCTGCTCGATGTGGAAAACCTTTTTAAAGTTCTTTATGGACTTTACATACATATATATGTGCATATNCTTCGTCTTGTGACATATGTACATGAATATGTACCGCTGGTACAAAAATATTTAAATTTTTATCAGGACGCTTACAGAGTCAATGATCTCTTTGATCATTGAGTGCTTTTACTCTGCTCGATGTGGAGAACCTTTTTAAAGTTCTTTATGGACTTTACATACATATATATGTGCATATTTACATTGATTTAAAGTAGAAGCACACAGAGCATTGGATTTCACTGATTGTTACTGATCTAAAATCTTGCTAGCAATTAAACTGGTCACGACCGAAACATATTCCGCGGAATAGGCTTTTCAAAGCCTACTCTAAGTTTCATATGGACGCGCACGTAGTAAAAGCTCTCTCCGTTTGTCACTGTTTTCATGGACACGCAGAGAGTAAAAACGCTCTCTGATCGTCATTGAATTAAAAACACTAACACATGCGCTATCGGAGGTACCGTTCCCTTGATGAAATGCAGAAACCATCCGTCTCATCGTACCTTTCAAAAAAAGTTGTTTCTGGTGATTTTTTTATGAGAAAAAAAAATCTTATCCGTTTTCATTGGATGTTCATGTAGCTGAAAAAGGCGTNCAAAAAAAAAAAGTTGTTTCTGGTGGTTTTTTTATGAGAAAAAATCTTATCCGTTTTCATTGGATGTTCATGTAGCTGAAAAAGGCGTTTGATAAAACATGTTTGAACTTTTCTTTCACCTTGTAACAAAGTTTAGCCAAAAAACCAAACCGACTTCAATTCTCATATAAAAATTTAAGAGTAACGTTAATTATAGAAATCGCTTAACGTGGACCACTGTTATGCGGTAAAATACGTAAAAAAATAGTCCTACGAATTATTAACCTCCTCCTTCTTTGAAGTCGGGTAAAAAAGTGTTCCGAAAATTCGATATTTCACAATTGCCCAGATTTTACAAATTTATTCTTTGAATATCTCAAAAACTACTATGATTACAAAAATGGTTTTGGGCTCGTTTTAAAAGTAATATTTGGCGCTATATTATTATCTTTTATATTATCTATATAAAAATATAAAAAAAAAAATTAAAAATAAAAAAATTTGAAATTTGAAAAATATATATATACAATACCTCTAANATAGAAATCGCTTAACGTGGTGCCACAGTTATGCGGTAACATACATAAAAAATAGTCCTAAGAATTAATAACCTTCCTCTTTTTTGAAGTCGGGTAAAAAAGTGTTCCGAAAATTCAATATTTCACAATTTCCCAGATTTTGCAAATTTATTCTTTGAATATCTCAAAAACTATTATGATTACAAAAATGGTGTTGGGCTCGTTTTAAAAGTAATATTTGGTGCTATAACATGCTTTTATATTATCTATATAAAAATATAAAAAAAAAATTTAAAATAAAAAAATTTGAAATTTGAAAAATATATATATACAATACCTCTAAAAGACGTTAAAAGATCTTGAAATTTTCAACAAAGTGTTTTTAAGTTATGAATTTTTGAACTTTGAAAAAATTTTTTTCCAAACTATAAATGGGGCAAAAAACTCAAATTAAATGAAAATCGTTTAACGTAAATTTGTTGTTTATAGTTTACAATTTTTTTTTTTCAAAATTAAAAAAAATTATATTCTTAAAAAAAAAAAAATTTTAAATTTCAGTACCAAGATTTTGCTTTAACGATTTTTGGTTTCAAAATTCCATATATATTTTTTTCGATATTTTTTTAGAACCCTAAATATTACCTTGAAAAGCAGAGCACAAACATTTTAATAAAAAATAAACTTCCAAAATCCTGGAAGTTGTGAAATTTAGAATTTTGCATCACTTTGGAGTTTTTTTTTTTGGATTTTATTTTCCTTTGGCAGAACTTTGTTATTTGATAAAAGAAAATTTCTGCCCAAATGGCTAGCAAATCTAAAATGGTCGATTCTCACCACTGGTCGATTTAACATGGACTGACCCACATAGAACATTTTCATCANCAACTTCGAAAAACTTTTTGTCCAAACTATAAATGGGGCAAAAAACTCAAATTAAATGAAAATCGTTTAGCGTAAATTTGTTGTTTATAGTTTACAAAATTTTTTTTTCAAAATTAAAAAAATTTATATTCTTAAAAAAACAAAAAAACTTAATTGTAAATTTCAGTACCTATTAAGATCAGTTGGAGGTATTGTATGAAAAAAAAAACTTTCGCGAAACGAACAAGATTTTGCTTTAACGATTTTTGATTTCAAAATTCTATATATATTTTTTTCGATATTTTTTCAGAACCCTTGAAAAGCAGAGCACAAACATTTTAATAAAAAATAATCTTCCAAAATCCTGGAAGTTGTGAAATTTAAAATTTTGCATCACTTTGGAAATTTTTTTTTGGATTTTTTTTTCCTTTGGCAGAACTTTGTTATTTGATAAAAGAAAATTTCTGCCCAAAATGCTAGCAAATCTAAAATGGTCGATTCCCACCACTGGTCGATTTAACATGGACTGACCCACATAGAACATTTTCATCACATGACTCTCTGTTTTGTGGCTAAAATTCTACAGCTTATAATGAATCATTCTTGGCCTTAGTGGTAATATTCATGTACATATTTTCAGCTATTTCGGGTTTATATGCATTTTTATTTTAATGTAAACGTTGCATGTATTTATACACATGTATGTACTGTATGTCTCCTGTATGTTTTACTTATGCCTGTAGTTATACTAACTTTCGTCTAATTCACTGACTTACTTTGCAATATTGGGGAAAAAAATGCTTTAAAACGCTCAAATTTTCATATTTTTCTTTTGTCGTTAGCATCGTGACCCTATACTCTTCAGTCAGGAAGCTCTCAATTTGACAAGATTGACGTTATAAAACTGCTGTTTCATTAATGCGCATAACGATGGTCTTCTGCAATAATGACACAACTCAATTTACGTTAATACATTTTGGAGTTCAGTTCAAATTTTTTTCATCTTAACTGCTAAGCAGTTAGCATTCAATATTTNACCTTAGTGGTAATATTCATATACATATTTTCAGCTATTTCGGGTTTATATGCATTTTAATGTAAACGTTCTATGTATTTATACATATGTATGTACTGTATGTCTCTTCATGTTTTGCTTATGCCTGTAGTTATACTAACTATCCTCTAATTCACTGACTTACTTTGCAATGTTTAAAAAAAATTGCTTTAAAATGCTCAAATTTTCATATTTTTCTTTTGTCGTTAGCATCGTGACCCTATACTCCTCAGTCAGGAAGCTCCGAATTTGACAAGATTGACGTTAGAAAACTGCTGTTTCATTAATGCGCAAATCGATGGTCTTCTGCAATAATGACACAACTCAAGTGTGTATTTACGTTTTTCATTACATTTTTGTTTTAGTTCAAATTTTTTTCATCTTAACTGCTAAGCAGTTAGCATTCAATATTTATTTTCTACGTATTTATGTGTTTATTCGTATTTTTAAAACCTCCATTTTGCTCTTGTCAGCGATTAGCCATTTTGAAAATTTTCGCACATTTCATAAAATCTTCGAGTACAATGTACCGTTACCAATTTGCTGGTTTTTATTTTTATAAAAAATAGCTCTTCTTATAATTTTGACTTTTGTAGAAAAAATGTAAATGTCCTTTACATGATATTATGATCTATGTATGTATATGCTGTATTTTTTTTGGAAAATTCTGATTTATGCTGGATCGTTTATTATTATCGCTGTTCTTTTTATTATTATTATTTTTCTACAATTTACAAAAAAATAGCGTCCGTGTGAGTGTCTGCTCTATCAAACGCGTTTGCATACAAAATATGTTCGTACTTGGTATGTACACTACTTATTGTACATACTGTGCATATGAACATATTGGGGTGGCCCTTAAAGTATCAACATCATGTGGCACCCTTTTATTTGGTTCT
>NW_016180898.1:0-6529 GCF_001687245.7 Rhagoletis zephyria | reverse complement strand
GTCTCTCGCGGCCATCATCCACGTGCCAATTTTCGCTAGCCATTTAAACATTTAAAATTCGCAAATGTGGCAATGTGACCGTGTGGCTGCGCATGCAAATACGCCATCAACAAATGCTGCAACAGCAAACAACAGCCGCGGTATGGCATGGCCATTAAATTTGCTAAACCATGCTGTGCAACGGCATTCATTAGCAAGCAGAAAAAAAATGGCATTGCATATTTTTATGAGCAGTACGCGGCGAAGTTTCCTTGCCGGTGAAATTAAGAGATTTAACACTGGGAAAACTCATGCAACTAACTCCATAGAATTTGTTTTTATATAAAAGCTCTCAAACTGAAGCTATGCACAAAATGTCGATTTTGGAAAAACACTCAATTAAGATTTCAATATTTTCAATTTTTATTTGTTTGTTAACGATTTCTTCTCTATACTAATATATAGGGCATATGTATATAGCGGACAAGTTGCTATACAACAAAATAAAATTTCACTGTACAAAATGCACTAAACGAAGCATTTTTCACTCGGCGAGCAACGCACCGAGGTGATTGTAGTCTCGAAATACCAGCCATTCGATTTCACGATGTCAGATTTAAGGTGGCGCCCATCTCGATACCGCTATTCCGCCCTCAGTGAATTCGACAGAAACGCTGTTTGTATGACGTCAGAGTTGTGCAACTTGTTTACGTTTTTCTTGCAAAATTTCTGCTTTTTCTTCCATTCTTGCTCGCGTTTTGACATCTTTCTATATACACTTTCTATTGTTTTGAGAAGTAATTCTGTCCCCAAAACCAGTACCCGATGGAACAGTATCGGCCTGACTATCGCCGTGAAGATCGAAAGAGAAAGAGAGGGCGATAAACCCCAGGTGCAGCCCAGCATCCTTTTGCATGCATAGAATGCCACTGAGGTCTTCTTTGCCCTCTCCTCCACATTTAGGTGCCCCGACGGTGGGGTGCAATAAGGCCATACGCAATAAAACAATATGGCAATAAAGCCATATTTTTAGGCAATAAAGCCATATGGCTTTATTTCCAATCAGAAAGAGAAATAAAGCCATACAAAAAATTTTGCAAATGAGAAATAAAGCCATATTCTGAAATGACACTCTCAAGGCGGTGTTAACGGCGAATCTGAACTTTATCTGAACATTACGTCCAAATGATGTGTTTGTTGTAATTCATTATTAAATTCGCCTTGGACACACTCTTGAAGCTGATACTGAATTATATAAATTTATACAAATTATTACTGATAAAATGAAATAAATCATTATTTAATATTTCCGGATTTATTGGATATTGAAAAATAAATATATGTACTTAGGTAAGTTTTAATTTTGCGAGTGCATAACCTGGCGGGTGCATATTTGCTGGCTCCCCGCACCGCGCCGCGTGTGAAGGGCGGAGCGCGGAGGCCGGCGCAGCGCGCGCGGCGCGTGAACGGCGGAGCGCGGCGCGGCTGGACGCGAAGGAGAGTAATTGCATGTTTAAGATGACGTTGTAGTTCAAGGCGGTTAAATAGTTTTGTTGCGAACTTTTTCCATTGTTCAAATAAAAGAAACATACAAATTTGAAAGCGAAATAAAGCCATATGGCTTAATTACCAATTGTAATTGGCAATAAAGCCATATTGAATTTATGGCCTTATTACCAAAAAAATATGGCTTTATTGCGTATGCACCCCACCGCCCCGACAGCCTGCTATCGAGTGTTATTCCTAGATACTTCGTGATTTGCTTCAGCTCTTGGCCCACCCCATCCAGCTTACGCTTAGACCAGTTTGGAACCTTATATTGGCTGGTGAGGAGTACGAGATCCGAATTTTCTGTTGTGCTTGGCTCATAAGTAAGTAGGTGAGTGCGGACAAATACTTACCGCTTACTATGGCAGAAATATCAATGCCATATGCCGTAAGTTTGGCAGGTCCTCCTTCTATTTTCTTTAGTGTCCTTCTGGCCACTAGTAATCAAAGTAGCAGCGATAATAAACCCCACCCTCTTGCGGCGTATCTCTGTAAACCGGTTTGGTGGTCGTCAATCCCCTCTAGAATGGCTTGCTTAGAGATAGTATTGTTGAAGGCCAGCGCTATGTTCAGGAAGACCTCCAACGCGAATTTCAGAATTTGCCGATATCACCTATAGTAGTTCTGATATACCTGCTAGTTTGTTTATATAGGTCTTCCGAGCTACCCTCTAGTTGACAGCTGCGGCAAATTCTGTTACGTATATATATGGGGGTCCCATTATTCTGCCCTTGATTGAACGATTCCGTGGGGGCATCCCAGTGCAACAGCCTCGGATTCCTCCAGGTAGGCTCCTGCCTTCGACAATTCATCGGGCTTCTCATTGCCTGCAATTTTGCCATGGTCGTGAATCCAGACAAGAAAGACTAGCTGGGATTTGGTGAACGGTGATGCTGGTGCTAACTGAGCTGCTTGGCTGTTAGAGTATATTGTTGCTTTATTTATTCTAAATATCGATGCCTATTTCTATAACCTTGCAAGCTTCAAAGAGGTTCAATAATTCCGCCCGGAAGATGCTTGCATCATTCTCTACATTAAGGGCCATTGGTACAGTGCTGAAACCTGCACAAAAATCAAGTGTTTCCTGATATGGCCAAACAATATAAGTACAATAGACAATGTTGCCTAAGGGCTTGGACTTACGTGCGATTAGACATACGACTTGAAGTCTAGTACGTTCAATTTTTGCAAAATAATTACTTGAATAAAAATGACTTCGGCAGTTTTTATTCTCTCCTGTGAAATTAAAAAACTAAAGTCAGCCAACTTTTACTCAACGCTAGCCATATGTCGCTTAAATCGTGTACTCTTTCTCAAATCAAAAAAAAATGCATGACGTATCCACAAACTTAAGACTTTTAGCCTTTCTGTCGTTCATCCGTAACCTCGGTCGGCTACTATACACACTATGCATAGTACATATAGCAACTTGATCTGAAATTAATAAGTTTCTATGCGTTTGGCCGAGCTTCTCCTCCGATTTGTGGCGTGCACCTAGATTTTGTCACACAAAGGGGAGGGACTAACAGTTTTACGCCAACATACATACATACATATAAAACCGGAAAGCCGCTAATCCCATAAGCTAAATTGACTCTTTCATATTTTCGCAAGTGTCAACGCGTCCAGCCAAAAATACATAAGTCAACATCAAAATCTACATACATACATATGTACATATGTAAATATATACTAGAAAATGCTCACACTTTTACACTCCTTCTAAACGAAATGTCCTGCTGTAAACGACTGGCCGCACTTTGAAAAATTTCCCAGGTGCTTTTACGACAGCTATGCTTGCATTTTTCATGTTAGGCAGCACATACACTTATGTACATGCGGATATGCATTTTTATATGTATACATACTTCATTCTCATTCGTACCTAGCTTGGCTTCATTCACTATTTTGCATTCGCACGCGTTACTGTATCTTCACACGCACGCCCCTTGCAAAACCATTCTTTGACAACAAAACTCGCTTTCAAATAGATATACATACATACATAATTATACATACATACATACATATATAACACTGGATCACAAATTTTATTTTTGTTTTTGTTCTCCAGGCGCAATTATCCAATTCCTATGAAGAATTGCTCGGAAATTCCAAAAATTTAATTTTATTTTTTTTTTTTTATGGATGAGTTTTCGAGATACTTGCAATTTACAGGAAACTCAAGAGCCCGTATGTGCGCTTTCTGTTATAGTAGGGCCAAGAATCCTCGCTGTCTCACAGGATGAAATGTTTTGCCGTACATTGGCTAAATGAGTCGTGTGATCTTTTGAATTACGATTATTCAATTGGTTCGTAAGATATACATGATTAAGTGGAAGCACTCCTTTTTTAATCTGAATAACGGTAAATTGCAAATATCTCGAAAACGTATCCATAGAAAAGCAAATTAGCCCGATTTTCGGAATCACCGAGCAAAACTACATAGGAATTGGATAGTGGCATCCATAGAATATTTTTCCTGTAAACCAGTGTAATTTATGCGTGTAGATTTGTGCATTGGCACAGATTCACAGTCCGCTGGAGAGTAAAAATAACAAAGCACAAGACAACAAGAAAAACAGCAACAAATACAATCTACACACGCTTGTGTGCTGTCAAACAAAAAAAAATTAAATTAGAATTGTAAAAAATGCTCGCTCACCTGCTTTTAAAACGAATACTGCTTGAGCAGTTGCACTTTAATTCCCCAAAGTGGCCAAGTCCGGCTGGTGTGTGTATGTGCTCGTTTGTTGTCTGCAGATTAAAGTTGCGTTAAAATGTTATTTAGTGCATTTGACATCTAGAAGAAACCAATTTTAAGATTTTTTATATAAAAATTTTGTTTAAATGTAATCCCATAAGTTGCAAAAGAAATAAATAAACTCAATTTTTTGTTTATTTAACCTAAGTGCCGTTTTCTCAAGTTGGTTATCGAATTTATCTGCCCCTCTAACACATTTTTCCAGAAGAAAATTTGTGTTTAAAGGGCAGATAGATTTTAAAGCCCACTTGAGAAAATGCCCATAAGACTTTTTGATGATTTTTTATGTGCTTTGAAGCTCAATGCTTCAAGGATGTTTTTGACTCTTTCTTGGGTTAGGTTAGGAAGCGCTCTTAGGGCCGTTTTCTGAAGCAACCTTTAAGTTTAAAGCTCACCTTATATTTAAAGGTTAGATTAAAAGTAGAGATATGTTCATGACGTTTGTATGTTTTTTGGTTGTAAACCAATTTAAAACGGATAATAGAGTGCTTTACTTTAGACAAAATTATAAATTTTAATGCAACCTTTATATATAAAGTGAGTTTTAAAGTTACAGGTTACTTAAGAAAACGGCCCTTAGACTATTATATTAACTGTCAACTAACGTAAAGGGAAAGGAGAACTGCAGTGAAATTCTGACAATCGCTAACTATATGTTGCGTGTGTTTGGGGGCGTCTACTATTCTTTTGGAGATTTTTGACGATCGAAATTAGCGATAGCAAATGTAGCAATCCGGCTGCTGGTGATTGAACGCCTAACACCCATCCCTAAATTGGAGCACTAAGCGTTGCTTTGGCATTTTCTTATTTCCTCTAGTTTTTATTGTCATTTCCTCTTTCACTTGTCTGTCCTCTTTCTGTGTTTCTTTCTGTCTATTGCAGCGAACTTCAACACATTAAGCCCCGTCGAAAGTTAAAACTCCATTTGATCGGCGCTAGCGCCGCGGTTCTTTGGGACACGTCATACAATTTCATGGTCATGCACAAATTTACTCCTCCTTTCGGGAGGACAGTCCTTCTTTGCAACAAAATGTCCTCCATTCTCCCCAAAGACCACCCAAAGTCTTCCTCAAAAGCCAAAGAAATTCGGAACCATTGCACCCTTTTAATCAATAAAAAATATACATATTCTGATGCCAGAGAATATAATAATCAATGGTAACCGTGGAAGAATTGCTAGATTTTTTATTTGATTTTTGGCTATCGGTAATAATTTAAAGAAAATAACAAATAAATACTGACGGTCGTCACTCCTTAGGGGGTGTCTTTTGTCCGCATGCACTGCCTAAAATGCTGCTGCACTCTCTACGTGGTGGCGGCTGGAAAAACAGGCTATAGCTAAGGTCATGTCTCTGACCGCAATGCTCGGACTAGTGGTAGTCTAGCGAGGAGAAAAAACTCTTGGCTAGGAGAGGTTGATTTAAGACTACAGTCAGGGTGATGGGTCTTTCTTTCCCAAAAACAGGACTATGAAATCACAGTTGCTTAGAGACTGCTTTGACAGGCTACAAATTTTTGACAGCCAAAAAAATAGTAACGCTAAGTACCAGGCCATTGTGGAACCGAAGTGAATGAGGTCGACGACGAGCTGATACAAGAAAGATGGATAGCTGCCTTTTTGGGACCTGAATCCTTCTGTGGCCTCAGTTGGTCGTCTTCAAGATCTTGGAGTGTAGCCGAGAAGCCTGGCCTGTCTAAGGTCCCCCGCCGCTACGTTCAGAGTGTACCTACCCACCCTTTCAACAGAAACGATCTTATTTTAGAAAATAGAAATGGCTTGAGGCTACTTTCTGGGTACCTTACTGGTCACAACTAATTGCGTCTTGAAGATGATGAAATTTCAGAGCATATCCTTTGTCACTGCCCGGCATTGGCCACAAAAAGACTGATCTACTTTAACTCTTCAATTTTCGTACTCTTTGTTATAAAGAATTCTCGTACAAAGGCCCTTTTTCACAGTGACAGGTTCTCAGTACAAAAATTGAGAGTTACCTCTCTACTATGAAACCGGCGCTCGCGGTTGCTCTTGTTCTGTTACACCCAGAACTAACTTGCTAACATCCTACCTCTTTTGCATTCCATGGAGTAGTTCATTTGCCAAAGAGCTATTTCGATCATAGTGTTAAAAGCGGTCGGTGCTTCAGCATGTGGGCTCAAGTAAGCCTGTAACGCCGTTTTGTGTGCTTCGCTTCTAACTGCCATACCTAAACAAAAGCGTTGGGCGGAGCGGTTTCTGAC
>NW_016180897.1:0-6531 GCF_001687245.7 Rhagoletis zephyria | reverse complement strand
CAAAAATAAAAGAACCTCCTCCAACAATTATAGTAGTTCCAAAAAAAAATTAAGAAGATGCACATTTGGGCGGTTCCAGCGAAAAGTCTACCGCGAAAAAAGTCCTAAATCTAACTCATTTATATGCCGATTTTGCCGTTTTTATAGTTTCTATTAGTTATGTAAGCAGAAACAGTTTTGCAAAAAATGGTATCGTTAGGTGGCACCACGTTCGAGATAGTATTTACGCTCTGATTTGTTTCACATTTGACATGTTTAGTTGAAACGTAGTAAGACATTAAAATCCCAGCGCATATGTTAACTAATATCTTTAAATTTTTTACTACCAACAGTTGAATAAGGGGCCATTTAATTGCTATGCCAATTTTAGAAAAAAACTTTTTAAAATTTTGAATTTTAAAATTTTTTTTTTTAAATTTGGTCAAGTACAAGTGTAACGTGACGCTAGATTGGAAATGCCCATAGGTACTTTTAAAATGATCAATTTTTAACTTCAATAATCAACCTAACCAAAGCTGATAAATTCAGGCGTAAACAATTCAGCTTGCTGCATTTCAGTATTTCTTAGGGCCAATTTCACAATGCGTAGTTAACTCAGAATCGGCAGTTAACTAGAGATTTTCAGTACAAATACATACATACGTATGGTACAAATGAAAATTGCACATGGCAGCCGTAGTTGCTACAGACAAAAATGAGAAAAGAGAAGAGTAGTAGTAAATTTACTAAAAAAAAACTCAACAAATTATGTGCTTGTAGCTTTAGTTATAAAATAGAATATTTTGGTATGCAGTTTTGTAGCCCAATAAATTTTAGTATAATAAAGTGCAAATTCGAAGTAGCTAGGACTCACGGTTGATTTTTGGCAATTTCTTTTGTTGACGGTGTACCACATTTTTTCCATATAAAACATTGTCGAACATTCTTTGTATGGAAAAACTACGGAACACCATCAACAAAAAAAAACTGCCTAAATTCAACAGTCCTAGCTACTTCAAACCTGCACTTTTTGTACCAAAATTTAATAGGTCACAAAACAGTATACCAATAATTTTCTAAAAATGCTGATTAAAAAGTTAGAAATTTTGGTTAAATTTTGCAGACTTTTGCTAAGAATCAGCTATAGTTTTATAAAAAAATAATAAATATTAAATAAACTACAGAAATATAGCAAATATTGGTTAAAATGTCGCGTCACAGTTCTTATTTGGTTCACTGTATGTATTTTTCTTCCTATTGTCAAACGCACGAATATGGAGGTCCGGATTAGTCAACGATTCAATGCTGTAGCAGCCTTATATTAGGGGGATTAGCGAAGTCTTGCAAAGCCATTCCACGGTACATGGATTGCACGGTAAAGCCGGTTTTCCTGTGAAACATCTTCCGCGCATCGTTTAAGGGCTTTGCAAGACTTAGAGAATACCCCTATTGATTTTGAGAAAGGCTAAATGCACAGACAGACGGCAGCGTTGATCCGGATCAACTCGTTTTCCAGCTGTTGTCTATTGTGAACGAAAAATAAATGAAGCAAACAGGTAAACAAACAAAGCAAGTTAATTTGGCACCCCGGTAGCAGAGTAGTCAGAGTTGCGATATACAATTCGGTAGCGCCGTTCTAAAAATTCATTTTTTTGATATTCAGCCCTATCGCCAATTCCATGCGAATATATTGTTCCCATAATTTGACATGCAAAACAAAAAAACAAAAAAATGGGAAATTTTTCTGCTTTATAATTTGTGGGAATATTTGTTCATGTGAATTACAGGAACTAAACCCAAATAAAAAAAAATATACACATACACATATATAAAAAAAAAAGCTGGCCGTGGAATTCGAACACAAGACCTCGCAGTTGGCTCAATTCGCAATACTGCCGTCCGTCGCCGCTTTTACGAAATTTGTAAAGAGATTGTAAAGAATTATTTCAGAATGTTCTTCAAAAATCGTACAGAATTTCTTCATATAAATTTCCTTGAGATTCATAAAGCAATCGTTACAGAATTCGAAACACACTTCCGTTAATATTTTGGAAACTTTGGTTTGCAGTAGGGCTGTGCGATTATTCGATTACTCGAGCAAGTTGGTTAATCAATTATTCGGTTATTCAATTACTCAAAACGATGATTAATCGAGTTACTTGAAATATGATTACTCAAAAAAAAATAAGTTTGCTCGTTAAAAGAGTTTGCTTTGGAAAATGCTTATTTTCTTTTTTACATTCTGTATATGAAAAAAAATTTTTGTTTTAATTTTTGAAAATAGAAACGTTGTTTTCAAAGTATCAAGGAACTTTAACTACTTTATACATATGTAAAGAGTTGAAATGTTGATTACTCATTTTACTCGAAATGTTGATTAATCATAAAGCAAATTACTCAAATATTTTTGTTTTTGGTTAATCAAAAATCTTGATTACTCGAGTAACTGAACTTTTGAGTAATCATAATTTCCAATTAATCGAATAATTGAGTTATTTACTTTATGATTAATTAAAATTTTGAGTAATCAATTAATCGCACAGCCCTAATTTGCAGGTATATTTTAATTTACCCAAAGTTTTCATGTACATACATACTCCAACTTCGATAGATGAGGAAAGAGATTGAAAATAGTATTGAGAAGATCATTGCTACAAGAATCAGTTGGAGGACGTTTAATGCCAGCCAGTGCTTCCAATATGAGTTATATTTTATTTGCGAGTGTATCTCGTTATAAAACATGTATGTACATATGTATGCATGTACATATTTTAACGCATTGAAAGTATTTTGTTTTCAATATTTAACTGACATTTTTACAAATGTTTTTGTTTTTGGTGTAAAAGTACAAAATTGAACAATCATACCTACTAATAAACTCTCTTTACTATTTTATTTATATTTTTCATTGCGTGAGTATGCAATTAATGTAATAATCTGTAAAATAGCGTTTATCTATTTACGTTGCCCTCGGTTTTTCATTTTTACCTTCTTTTTTTTTTATAAATTAGCCAATTTCTGTGATCATACGTATCGACGACAATTTATTGATTTACATATATATTTGAGATATGCGCTTTTGCTATGTTAACGTTGATTTTTTGTATTCATAATAACTTTTATCTTGCCCATCTTACTCTTCGTTCTCTTAGCGTTATTCCGTTTCGTATTCACTATAAATACTTGACAAAACAAAGTCGAAAAAATCAATACTTACTTACTGTTACGTTACATATTAGTGTGCGATTTGTTATTTTTTGTTTTGTTAGTCATAATTGCTTCATGTTATTTATCCTTTATATTTAAGTGAATAAACATTTTACCAACAACAGCTTGTACTGATTTACATTAATATATTTTGTTATAAGTACATACATGTAAAATGCCTGTTTGTATTAAAAAAAATTTATGGTTTAGTTCTTAATTCCAGCTCCCCAGTCCGTGTATACGCACCAGAGAATTTATTTATTACTTATTCGTTTCGTGTTTGTATCCTCTTTTCAATTTCGAGTATTACCCCGAAAAAAAAAAATTCGTTGCCTCTTTGAGAAGAAAAATTGTCGTTCAGTCAACTTGTATTGATACATCTAAAGACCCAAAATAATTATTATCCTAATATTTGGGATCAAAAACGTCGCCTTGTTTTAAGAGAAATTTTTATCGTCTTTGTATAATGATTATTTACGAGAAATATTTTTTCAGATGGATATTGTTTACGTATTCTTTATAATAATTATATAAGATTTTTTTCTCGTCTCTCGGGACGTTTATTTCAAGACGAAAATGATTTACGTCCTACGTTTTCTCTTAATAATGTTGGTACATGTACAGCCGATTTCACGAAATTAAGTAAGTGCAAATATCTCGATTGGTTTGCTAACATCTGGCCACCCTTTTCAAAAAACTCTATCGCCACGTACACCCGAGTAACACGCTTTAATGCTCGTATTTCATACAAAAAATCTTTGCGGATTTTCATTTGACCACTCATCAGTAACTTGATTTTTTTTTTTTACAACAGAACAGGCTTTAGTACAAATGCAAATATTTGGCACAGAACCTGTTCTTAAATTTTTCTTCTATTAAAGTTTGATTTTTTTCATTAAAAAATAAAAAAAGCTGGAATGATTAATTAATTTGTCCGCTAACTATAATCCCTATCGGAAAGTGATGTATATACGGTGTATGCGAGAATTTCATTGGCTTTCATTTGCCGTATTTTATATTAAGATTTTTAAATTGGTTCGTAAGATATACGTGATTGAAAGGAAACAATTTTTGCTTTAAGCTGAATAACGGTAAATTGCAAATATATATCTCGAAAACGTATCCATAGAAAAAAACATTAACTAGATTTTCGGAATCACCGAGAAGTTCTACATAGGAATTGGATAGTGGCATCCATAGAACATTTTTGCTGTAAACTTGTGTTATTAGGAGAAGATGAAAACGTTTTTAGTCTAACGATTTTTGTCTCAGGAGACGAAAACCACTTTTTCATTGTTCAATAATAATTATACATCAATATTTAATTTTATTTCTTGTAGTCGTTGTGGTCTCTGGAAACATTCATACTTAAATCTCGATATACCAGGAAAGGGTTACATAAATATGCAAACAAAAACGGAAGATATCAAAATGTATCATCACCAAACTTCCGGGAGTTGAAAATATTTTTGTTAATTTTTAAAGCATTCTTTAGCCGCTCATTCGATGACGTCAAAATGTTAGTGAGTTGGATCAATTAAAAAAAATGTTTAGTGCCGATGGATATCGTTGGTGGTTTGTTCTAGGTGTGCAATGAATCTGCTGTCAGTTATGTACATATGTCGCAGTCAATTCTTTCCAGGCAAATGTAACTCTTTTAGACAGGTGCGAATTTATGTCTTGACTTTCTGAGAGACTAACACCCGTATGCTGTAATCCGAAAGTTCGTAGTTACGAATTCGTAGCTCCGTTCCGAAAATTCGAAAATTGGTATGCTGTTATCCGATCGTAACTATCAACGGCGTTGCCAACTAAAATAGTAAAATTCGAAGTTCTTAATCTGCTGCTTTGACACAAACAAATCAAAATAAATATAATCGCAAGTGAACAGTGAAATTTAAAAAATTGTTTAATCGTATTTGAAAAGGCTTTTCCTTAATTAAATAAAATATAATGGATTCAGTGGCCGATGCACTTTTGTCTCAGGAGAAAGAACGGGCTGCAGCCAACTGTTGCATTAATATACAAAGGAGATTGCTACGAGACAGTTCTGATCCATTTCGCTTAAATGATGAATGTATGCTCCCTCTTTTTAAGGGCGTTCATTCAACTAAATATTGTGCTGCTTTAATTCTTGCAACGCTTTCCCAAAATCACACCACATCCTCTTTAACTACTTTTACAATGCAATGCGGGCAATGTCCTTTCGCTCATGCATTCCACCAGTTTTTCGTATTGCGAGCGATTTGTTGTGATTGTCGACTTGATCATTTTGTAAACATTTAATAATACATTTTTTTTTTATTCACACTTCAACTTACATACATATTTTTGCGTTTCCACACTTTATTTTATTGATATTTTAATACAATTTGTTTCGCTCCGACACGAGTTGCTATTCGTACAAAATTTCCGACAAATACATAAAAATGACAGCTACGTCGGATTCAGGCATACCAACATTACGAATTGCGAAGATGGCCTACGAACTTCGAAACTGCGATACGACAACACGGATTTCAGCATACCAATTTTACGATTCGTAGCAAAATCGAATCTACGACGGATTACAGCATAGGGGTGTAAGCCATTTACCATAAAATCTTAGAAATCTTAGTAACGAAGTAAATCTATATTTAACCATTGCGCCATGATGTATCGGATTTCCAAATATGTGGCCAAATTATTCTCTAAAAATCCACACCACCCTGTTAGGACCTGCAGTCAATAAAATATCTATATTTATACAGGTGGGCCAATAAGATGGATCGGTTTCCATCGGTTTTGTAAAACTACGTACGCTTCACGTTCGGATTTCCAAGGTCTTCCATCTCTTCCGTGATAAATAAGAGTTGAAATGTATTCTTGCAGTGATGAATTATCACTCACACTCCACGATTGTTCACCATGGCTTTCAGATGCCGGTTCTATTAGATACATTGCTTTCACTTTCAAAACAGCTGCCAGCAGCATAATTCTCATCTTCGCTATCAAACTCCTGACTAAGCATGTTTTCGCCATCGCTTTCATCAAGAACGTGTTAAGTTTCGTCCAGTATTAGTTTCTCCTTGTCGCCTTCGTACAACAAAAACAAATGCGAGCAAGACTTTTTACAATGAAAAAAATATATAAATTTAAGCACTGAAACTAAATAAAGATTAAATATTATACTTTCACAATCAAATCTAATAAGAGATTTCTGTGTCTACATATTAAACACTTGTGGGTTGGTGAGTTACTATTTTTGTAAAATGGTTATAAATATTAAACTACACCTTATCCAACAGTAGTTCAGCAAAACACAAATGTATTTCAGAAAAGGGCAAACGTATTTCAGAAATGGGC
>NW_016180896.1:0-6531 GCF_001687245.7 Rhagoletis zephyria | reverse complement strand
TTTGTAGTGCAAGAAAAATAAATAAAAACTCAAATACGTCCCAAAAAAAAATTATTTCAATATAGATTTTGTTAATTTTTGAATTGATACTAAAAGAAATACATGATACCTACATTTGATAAATTTTTGGATTTTTTTTTTTAGATTTTTTTTTTGTAATATTTATTTGAGAAAATAATACTTTATGGTTGTGAAGCTAAGAAGAGCGATACGGCTAATTAAATCACATTAATGTAAGCTCAATTGAATCTCTTTTTCGATTTGAGTTACCATTCTTACAAACTTTTAAATTTTCAGTAAAAAAATTGCTGAAAGTTCCAAAAAAATTCGAATTAAATCGAATTTGCACCACCAAATTTCGAATCGAATGATCGAATGGTTCGAAATTCGGTTTGAACTCCTCACTACCCATCCCTACTCAGAATTTTGAGTTAGCTCACTCCAGATCTAGTCGTGCGATATCGCTTATTTACTACAAAAAAATATTGCAAGTATTATGCCAATTTCAGTTAACTATGTAAGTATTATATAAATGTGCGTATCAGGTACTTGTGTACAAACATAGCTAGTAAATATTATGTATTTGAGAAAACAAATTGTATATTTAAAGCAAATTAACACACCTCGATTTCGGGAATGCCACGCGCCAAATATGGCCTCAGATGCTCCAAGGAACCTTTAAAGCACTCCAACAATTGCGGATCAGCTCGACGGCATTGTTTGATATATGCGGCTGTGAATGAGTGTTAAAAAAAAATTTATTGAATTATACATATGTAGTAAAGAATAACAACAATAAACATAAAGTGACTTAATAGTACATACCAGTAGTGTTAGTGATGGAGGATTAGAGACACTTAATTGATTAAACCAAGCACACATTTTTGTAAATGGTTTTTTCAGATTACTGCAAAAATATTCAAACTACATAATTTAGGAGATTCACAAGACTTCTTAAGCGTGGTAAATTCTCAAAAGCGTTCAATTTTTCAACGTAAAATCAAGGTCGAAATTGTTAGGGACTTTTGACTACAAAAAAAAAAAAATGTTTTTAAACTGATAGAAAGTACACTCACTGCATTATATCTGCGTACACCTTGTTTTTTTTTAATATTCACTATGTTTTTCAAGCAATAATTTTTTATTTTTTTACAAAAATATGGTTCAAGCTCCGAACAGAACCACATTAATCAAAGCTTCAAACTTTACACAAAATTAAGGAAAATTTAACGAATTTTCATTAATATATTTAACTTTTTACTCTGGTTTAGAAAAAATGCTGATATGCAGGTTTAAAGCCCATTCAATTTTAGTATACAATGTAGAAATTTGAAGTGGCTGAGAGATCGCGGTGATTTTTAATATTTTTTTTTTTTGCTGACGGCTCTAGGCACTTTTCCCCATACAAGGTATGAGCGAATTATGAGCGAATATTAGCTCCTATTATGCACTGGGGATCCGCTAAACCCCATTTATTTATTTCTTGTGAATCGCCGAAATGAACGCACTTAAAAATTTGGTTTACTATGTTCTTATAATTGTGTCTCTGAGTGTCCTTAGTATAGATTTATAAATAAATATTTTTCCTCACAAATCTAACTATCATTCCTAAAGTTCAATGCACTATTATACAAATATGTTTTATGTATAGCAAAGGCTTTTCAAGTTTTACCTGACCTACAAACACACAAATTTGTGGTCACAAGGCAAAACAGCTTAAGTCGGGAAATTGGCTTTAGTGTAATATTTGAACCACAAAGAATTTTATATTACGCTTGTTTGGAGGTATTGGTTTAATTAAAATTTATTTCTTTCATGTTTATTTGCCAATAGTTTTTCAAATGACTAGTGCGTAATTCGCAATCATACTACCCGAATGGTACATTAAACTAAAGCCAACCTCCCGACTTAAACTGTTATACCTTGTGACCACGGAAATATTTATAAGCTAACAACAAACTGTTAAAGCTCATTAAAATACACGCACACAAAAAACACTATAGTTACGGTGACCATATGTATTTATGGCAGCCGAATACGGAACAAAAAAATAATAATTTTTGCACTTATTTACAAAAGTTAGAGGATTTTAAAAACTCATTCCACGACCATAGATTTATTAGCCCTGAAACAGCATCTTTAATTGTAAAATATTTTTTAAACATTTGTGAAAGCAGCACATAAGTATTCAGTAGTAACATGAAAGTATTGTAGAATATTTTTCCATAATTTCGTACTTTGTGCTCGGCATTTTTACCCCGCAAAATCTGTTACACATATTCCTTGACAGGGAAGCATGATGAAAATATCCGACTACGATATTTACGAGTGTTATTTAATGGCTCGGATTTTGGCCAAGCACAATGCTGTGAATAGCGTCCGGAACGAGCTGAATTGCATAGCGTACCTCTGAAATAATCCCCTTCCCTTCCAAACTTTGAGAGCTTCTTTACTTTTACAATATTCTCCTCTTCTTCGTATTTGGTGTTACTTACATTGAAGACACAATTTCTTACAATCAGCAATCGTTTTTTTGGCATAGCTTCGCCTAATGAGTTTGCATTTAAGAGACGAAGCTCTCGAAAAAAATTTAAAAGCTGCTAGTAAAATTTAAAACTTTGAATAATAAAACACAAAATTATAATTTCAGAAACCATCTATGTGCTCCTCGATTCGAATCACAAGCGTCCAGATTTAAAAATAAAAACTGGTTCATATATGTCATTTTGATGAGCTGTTAAGGCGCCAAATTGCCAAATACGGTAAATTAAATAAAATAGAGAATATTTGTCGTCCCGTGCGAATTAAAAAACTTGCCCGAACAATTAACGAAAAAAGAGAGAGGAGTTCCCGTACAGTACAGGACAGATGGTCACCCTAACCATAGTGCAGACATTTGTATGCATAAATATGTAGGTAAATTAATACATATGCACCTACAATTAATTTGCCGGAGTCACTCATTCACAATGCTAATTAACTAGATACAACATCGTGCTGTCTGAACACTTCATCTGCCGGTCAGGCTAAATAAGCCTGCTAAAAGCTAATCTGTGCAACACTGAATTAATTTCAATAAGCTCTGCTCCAATGACATACATGTGTATGTATGTATATTTAATTTATTGTTGCTGACTAATTGACGACTAGTTGAACAAATCATTTAATGGCATTGTGTGTTCAACAATATTTCCGTTTTTCTAGTCAATCAAAATACAAGTGTGTATATAATAAGTATACACATTGGGGTGGTACAAAACAAGTAAAGTCGGAATTTTATTTCTCTCACCCCCTGGGAAAACCCCCCTGCTTATTTTGGAATCAAAAAATATTTATAGGTCGCTCAAAGCGCTCAAAGTTGCCCATGTATTTTATATAGGAAAAAACAACTTTTCCTAGAAATGATATAGAATTATTGAAAATCAAAATTTTTTCGATCGGAAAACTCTGGTTCTCTTCACGAGACTTCCAATAATGATTCTCAATTGTTTATTTAACCATTTTTTAAAACTAAAGATTTTTTATTATTATAAAATAGTAACTGTTATTATAAAGAAATGGTTAAATAAACAATAAGGTATTATTATTGCGAATCTTCTGAAGAGAAACAGAGGTTTCCGATCGAAAAATATTGATTTTCAAGAATTCTATACCATTTCTACGACAAGTTGATTTTTTCCCATATAAAATACATAGAAAACTTTCAGCGCTTTGAGCGACTTCTAAATATTTTCTGATTTTAGGGTTGAGAGCATAAAAATCCCGGCTTTATTTTTTCACATGTATATTGTACTACCCTAATGTACATACAAATGTAAATTTTGGTATGAATACATAAATTAACCTTTGGTTTTTCTTTCCTTATTTATCTACTAGGCAGCGGTTTGAAGCAGCCACCGTTAAAAGACCTTCAACTTGAAAATAGTTTATTTATTTATTGTTTACCTTTATCTATTTATCTGGTTTTTTAGCGTTACTCAAATACTTGCTGTCGAGTTTGTGTTGAATCGCTTTGTAAACTGAGTAAGGTTGTAACTTCAATCCTATTTGCTCTGACTTTAAAATGTAAAATAATGGACAAGCACACAACCTGCTAATTATTTTTAAGACAACATTCAGCAGTACTGTCTCAGGCTTTATGGGTCCAGCTCTGCGTGTGGTGTCAGTATTAACCCAACAAAGGCTGCTTTGAAGCCAAACTTTGTTTCGGTAATACTTGAAGAGACAGTGTAAGCTAAAATTCTCATCTATACGAAAACTGTTGGTAAAACCACCCGCATTATGTGAGCCTACAGAAGACACTCTAGTCGGATATGGGGTCTGAACTAAAAGTTAATCGAGTTGCTCTACCGCGATTTCTTCAGACATCAGCAAGACACATACATATGTATATACATATGTACATACAGTAGGCAGCAGAAATGAGTACAGGGTGATTTTGTTAAATATTTGCATGGTTTTTAAGGTAACATTTTTTTGTTGTTTTTTCATGCCTAACAAACATCATATAAATCAAACAGAAATTTAACAAAGTTTTTAGAATATTTTTCAGTATGCAGTAGTTGGTAGCCTTATAAATTTTAGTATAATAAAGTGCATGTTTTAAGCGGCGGCAAAATCGGGTTGATTTTTGAGATTTTTTTTTTTGGTGGAGGATTCTAAAAAATCAGATTAAAAGGTGGAAATTCTAATGAAATCTTTTTTAATTTTTCTAAGCTTTGTATAAGCTTTGAAAGTTTGATTTATATGGTTTCGGTTAAAGCATGAACCATATTTTTATGAAAAAAATAAAAAAAAAATTTTAACTTTAAAAACCTTGCAAATATTTTTAAAAAAATCTCCGTATACTCATTTCTGCTCCCCGCTGTATGTATTAAAGAATGGTGTTTCGTTTTAATATTTACAATGGTTTTCAAGCTAAAATTTTTTTGATATTTTTTTTATAAAACTATGGTTCATGCTTTAACAAAAACCACATAACTCACACTTTCCAACTTTATACAGAATTTAGAAAAATTCCACAAATTTTTATCTAAGTTTCGAGCTTTTTAACCAGAATTTTCTTAAATTTTTTGGGTATGCAGTTAACAGGATTATAAAATTTTAGTAAAATTAGTGCAAGTTTTGAGCGGCAAAAAATCGCATTGATTTTTAATAATTTTTTTTTGCTGACGGCTGTTTCGTTCATTTTTCAATTCAGTCGCTCAAAACTTGCACTAATTTTACTAAAATTTTATAATCCTGTTAACTGCATACCCAAAAAGTTTTAAGAAATTCTGTTTAAAAACCTCGTAATTTAAATAAAAATTTGTGGTATTTTTCTAAATTCTGTATAAATTTGAAAGTGTTATTTATATGGTTTTTGTTAAAGCATAAACAATATTCTTAAAAAAAATTATAGCTTGCAAAACATTGTAAATATTAAATACGAAACACCATTCATCCACTTTTGACCGCCACTGTATAACGCAAACTGTGATATAAATTCGTTTGGTAACCGAAGTGATATTTTTATCAAAAAAATAAAATTCAAATAAAGTCAAAAACTTGCAAAATTTGCAGACGAAAATAATCAATTTTTTTTGGCCATTTCATACAAAACAAGTTTCAATAGCTTTAAACAAAATACGAGGTCAATTCTGGTCGATTTTTCCTGGAGTCGCTTATAAGAATTTTAGTTTGTGTTTAACCACATACATATGTATGCCTCTAGGTACATACATACATACATGTGTATTAGCGGCAATTGCTCAAGGCCGAATCGAAGTTTGTTAGCACAAATTCGCGAATTAATTGCCGCTAATTTCGACATATACATACATTCACTATACTTACACATGTTTTAATCAAAACTCGTTTTAAGTTTTTTTTTTTGGTTTTAGTTTGACACGAGAAGTATGCCCAAAATAACTCACATGTAAGTACCCTTTATTAGTGTGCACATACATACATACATATGTACGAGTTTATATTAGTACGATCATAATATTGACACAGTTCATAATTAAAGGCTTTAATTAAAGAGCTTAAATATGTGTCGCAAAGGTATAGTATACAAAATATATATAAAAGTATTTAACTATTAACTTAAGAAAAAAATTTTTATAAATACAAAGGTCTATAAACGAGTCTACAGAATTCGCAATACTGATAACATTTGAGTCGATCTAACCTTTACAGCGTAAAATTTCAAAATTTTTAGCAATAATGTACTCAAAACGTTTTAGAGTACAAGCGTCCTGTGTGTTGTTGTAACTGTAAACAAAGCTTAAAGCAGACAAAAAATAGATATTTAAAAAAAGGTTTTCTTCTGAAGGTTTGGTTCTGAAAATAGATTCAAAGAAGGAAAAAAAATGTGGATGAAATGCGGATTTTCGTCTGTTTACCGATTCCATTTTCGAATACTTTGCCAATCCGTTTTCCCACTAAAATCTGCGACAGAAACGTGCGTGCTTTATCCGGGAAATACTGTATTTTTTTCATTTTTTTTTTTTAGTTTAACGTTCAGTATTTAAATAGTTAAAAAAAGCA
>NW_016180895.1:0-6531 GCF_001687245.7 Rhagoletis zephyria | reverse complement strand
TAGTAATATTGGTAGCAAAATCGATTAGAAAATGGATAAAAATATCGATCACAAAATCGATAAAAAAATTTATAACAAAATCGTTTAGAAAATCGATAAAAATATCTCTGTGTTTCCATCTGTATCCTTTTCTCTATAATTACCTTTACTTTAATCGCTCTTCCTCTATCTTCATCTTTACTTTTATCGGTATCCTCATCCTCATCTTTCTTTATTTTATCTTTGTTTTTATTACTTTTGTGTTTATACTCTTCTTCATCTACATAATCCCCTTCACTTAAGTTAAGTGTTAAAATTTACCTTGCTCTTAATTTTTGCCCTTATCATCTTTGTTTTTGTTTTTATTTTTGCCGTTGCCTTTATCCTTTTCTTTATCTACGTACGTACTCCCCTTTTCTTTCATTCTTGTATTGGTTTTTTTCTAAATGTTATTCTTTATCCTTTTATTAGCAAGTTTTTGTTAAATTCATTCCATGTTCATACACTCAAGAAGCACTTGTTTCAACCCCAACCGTTTCCGTTGCATCATTTCCGTTGCACCATTTCCGTGTGCAATTTTCCGTTGAATTTGCCAATTTACACCCAACCAACCAATCGCCGCTAAAGAAGTTTCACTTCAAAAATTACTCATACGCAGCGACGTTTTTTTCTTTTTTTTAATATTTACCTCCAATATTTCCTGTCTTAAACTACTAACTATCTTCTACAATCCGTTGCCTTGTTATACACGTGTTTTTAACCTTCAACCCCCCAGTCAGTCAGAGTTTTTAGTCTAAGATCTCCATTAAAGAATGCTTGCAATGTTAAATGGAAATGTAAAAATAATTGCTGCTCTCAAGTGTTAATATATTTTTTTTTTGCCATTCTCAGTACAATAGTATACCCGTATATTTATGTTGTTCTCTTGTTATAATTTTTTTTGCAAGGTAAACTTTGTACTACATTTTGTAATGCTTGCAGTTGCAAGATTTATAAGCTGCGGATGTGCATAATTACATACAATGCATATAATTGTACATACGTATAAACATTCATATGTAAGCATCTTAAAATGTATGAAAATGTAATAAATTTAAACTGCTTTGTTCTTGTAAAAAATGTATGTATACACATTTGTATGTGATCCATGCATTTCTTCACTTTTTATCCACACTGCATTATATCTCGTGCCTTTGCATCTTTTTGCATTGGTTAAGGCTTCCTCAAGTGGGCACCGAATTTACGAACATTCATATTTTTCAATAATATTCCGGCAGCGCCGAGTTTTGTAGTCGGAACAGTACATTTTTGGAATTTTTGTTGCAAAATTCCAAATAGTTCTTTTTTAATCAACAATTGAAAATTTTTGCAAAGTTTTGGAAATTTTTATTTTTCTTTGAAAGTGTCCGAATGAAAAAAATTTTTGGGTGCAGATTTAAGAAACATTAAACTATACAATGAAATTATTTGCGTTACAAAAATATTTTTGTTTTTGCTTTTCAAAATTTTTTTTTTTTTCTTTTTATTGAACTTTAAGCAATTTCTGCGCCTCGTGGACGAAAATGTTTAACAACAACTTATGTAATAAACATTTCTGCATTTATCTATGAAAAAAATGCGTGCATTTCGATATAGTTTGGTTGGAATGAATGCCCGCGGGCATGCGAAATTCGAGCTTGAGAAATAAAAGTGGAACCATTGAAACGTGATTTTCTTTCTTACGCAAGAAGTCAACAAGCCACGCGACTACAAAACTCGGCGGTGCCTGAATATTATTGAAAAATATTAATGTTGGTAAATTCGGTGCCCACTTGAGGACGCCTTACCCATTATTTCCACGAATTAAATTGTCTACACATACATATGTATTTATTAGTACTTTTCTCTAAGTGGCTATTATTTTTGCTTTAACAGTTAGGATATATTCACTTTGGTTGTTGTTCTGATATGCAGGCGGGTTCTTCCCTTTTGACTGGCTCTTTACAACTCAAAATTTATGCGCTTGACCTATAGATGTGAAATTTGGTTTAAGGTTTTGAAAAGGGTTGCCACATGCTAAGTCCAGATCAAGAGGAAGATGAAAAGAAAGCCGAATCTGAGGATGAGTCCGACGGTGCAGTGGAAGATGAAAATGAAAATGAGTTAAGATCAGTGTTGCCGCGACATAATGAAAAAATTTATCGTAAAAAAACAAAAAATTGCCAATAAACAAAAAAAAATCATGTAATGCCCATTCGTACACATACAAATGTATGTACATTAGTGATGCTCAAAAATAGCGCCCGTGGGCGGAACTCTTCAAAGCTCTCTATACTTTTTATATGGACGCGCACAGAGTAAAAGCTCTCTTAGGCATCACTGATGTACATGAAGAAAAATATCTTAGATACAGCGAGAGAAACTTGAATACAATATATACATATGTACTTAAAACTATTAACTGGTGATCAGTTACGCTGATTATAAAATTAAACGTTAAACTCGTTGAAAATTATGCCAAAAAGATGAAACTACCTTCAGTGTCCACTTTATTTTGACCATGAATACGCCTCGTTATTTTCTCAGCAGTTTGTAATGAAAGTCTATCTCTCCTTTATATTGGATCAATTTTAAAATTGGAGCCGCATAGCTATGTATGAGGCAAGCAAGGTAAATTCAAAAAGCTTATTTTTACCGCAAAACGTTTAATATTTTCGATCAAATCTTAAAAGCTGCGACTGCATACACATGTATGTATATATTTTCTCTTTGTAATGTATCAAAATTTTTATTACGCGGAAAATTTATGTACGTATCTCGCGAAATGAGCGAAAAAAAAAAATAAAGTATCTTCTGAAAAGTTGCACAAACACTTATCACTTTTGAAGTAAATGGATCAAAACGGTAACACTGGTTAATATAAAGAATGTGTCTAAGATTAAAACAAACACAAAGGCAAAGACAAATGCAAAAACAAAAAGCAAGAGAAGAACGAAAACAAAGACAAAGATGAAAAGAAAGACAAAGAAAAAAATTTGACAAAAACAAAGACCCAGACAAAGATGAAAAAACAGGTAAACATGAAGACAAAGGCATAGATAAAAAATAAAAATAAAGAAACGGATAAAGATGTAAAGGTAGATATACAAAAAAAAAGAGTCAAAGATATATCTGAAGATTAGGATGTTTTATTTCGTGGTTTTCGAGCCACTTTCGAGCTTAAGGGAATCCCCTAATTATGTTATAGTGCTCACCTTACTTCACCTCCGTCCACCTGACTCCATCTTAACTCAACAGCTAATACCACGTGACGATAAGCAATTGGCTTTTGTTTTATCACCTTGCATATCACTTGTAATTCCTCATCCATCCAACCAACCAAAGATCGCCAAATTCGCGCTGATTTCATGGCTTCTCAAGTTGTATTATGAAATCTGCGAATATATATGTATCTGAGCATGCACGCTCCATATTTGTTTTATATTCATGCATATACATATGTATAGTACATGTACATATGTAAATATGTACTATTTAGATATCCATATTTGTACCATACGTAATCCGACGCCACATTGGAGTCAAGCTCAGTTAAGTATAGCTACAAAAAAGATTAAAATCATAATAATACTATTTACAAAAGCGCCAAAGTGCCAAGCCATTTCGACCGCAAACATGGAACGTTACACCTGACATAAGATTCAGGTCACGGTTATTACATCATCATATGTGTATATGTTTAAGTACATATACAGCGCCAGCAATGCCAACCACGACCGTAAACAATAACAACTGCAATATTTTTTAAAGGCAATCAACAGATTGACAGCCCATAGCAGAAGCAGCAAAAACCACCAAGCAAACGTAATGGCATTTACTGAGAGTACTATCTTGTCATAAAGTGGGCTATACTGTCGAGGCGCATGTGCACCTGATATATACTACATATGTACATACATATGTGTGTCTAACTAGAGCAACTATAGAGGCAGTTGCAAGTGATTTGCGACAGTTGAAGGCAAAGCATCCTGAGTTGAACCACAACAATAAAACAAAAGCGACGCGCTCGCAAGTAATGAACCGTGACAAACAAATTTTAAAATAAAATCAAGGCGAACGCAGCAGGGTGGGGTGACGATAGCGCACTCGTTTTAACTGCACGGGTGTTCAACGTTTTATGCCGCGCGCTCAGTCTCTATCAATTAAGCGAGCGCACTGCTTGAAATGCTACTTTTCATATAAAAACAAAAAGAAAAAAACATAAAGTTGGCCGGTCAGCGGTGCGGCGTTGGCAATGGTAATGGTAAAGTTACTTGTTAGGAAAGCGTACGCGATACTAACAGTACGCTATTTATGCGCTTTGAAGTTCGACCGCGACGCGACTTTATGCGTCTAGCAGCTGCCGCTTGGCACATGAGCTTCACAGCGGAATAACGTTGGCAAAAGAACAAAAAATACAGAGCGCGGCATGAAAAATGGGAGCGAACGGATGCTTTTTGTCACGCTTAAGTGAGTTCCTCTTGCGCGCCAGTAACAATAACAAAAGCGATGCGTCGTGAGCGTACTGTATGGGGAACATCCGTGGCGCAACGGAGTACTTCAACGCGACGCGTAGAGAAACGAGCAATAAAAAATGGCAGTAAATGTAAAAAAAGAGCAAAGTCTCTAGTACATGGACCGACTGTGTTAGAATAACAATTACAACAAAATATGCATTTCAAAATTTATTTGAGGAGCGCAGGCTTATATATTTTAGCTTTTTATATATAAAATCGCCTCCTCCAGTTACTATGCGCGTATAATTTTCATATAAGCAGCTTATCGATTGCTACATATGTATGTATGTATGTATGTATATACATTAGGCTGGTCTTTAAATGTAGGAAGCAAATTTTTACATCAGATTTCCTAAGCCTCAGCCCTACGTCGATGCAGATATCGCATATAAATTTTGGTCCCGATTGGAGATGGTTAAGGCGTGACGCACAGGAGGCAAATTTCAGATTACCCAATGAACAGAAGACTTTTTTTACCTATCGTGGTGCAAAGCTCTTTTAAGAGAAAGCACTTGTACATCATTTAGCTCGCGTCACTCCAACAGCCGCAATGGCTGAGTGGGCAAGGCACAGGCGTGGCAATTTTTATACCCGAGCGCACNTTTTTAGAAACTTATTTTATGTATTTTTTCTTTTTTAATTCAATTTCTTTTTTATTAAATTTTCTTTAATGTTTTGGGAGTTATTTTTTTAAAGAATATTTTTTTAATTTCATTTAATTTTTAAGAACTTGTTTTTTTCTATTTAAAATATTTTTTTCTTTAGTTTTTTTTAATTTTCCTATAATTTTTTATTATTTTTTTTTTAGACGTTTATTTATTTATTTTTCTTTTCATAAATTTAATTTATTACCCTTTTGTTAATTTCACATTCTTTTAGTTTTTTGATTTTATTGTTTTAACAAGAAAAATATATGTATATATTTTTTCCATTTAATTTTGACCATCTTATTAAAATTTTTTAATAATTATTTTTTATTTTTTTTACATAAAAATATTTTTAATCTCAGTTAATTTTTAAGTGGCTATTTCCTTATTTTTTATTAATTTCTTTTTCTAATTTAATTTTCGTTTCTTTATTCATTTTTAGTGTTTTAAAAAGAATTATAGATATTTATATATTTTGAATTAAATTTCTTTCTTTTAAAACTTAATGCCAAAAGGCGAACAGCATAACGCTAAGACCTCGTCGTTAGCAGTCTTTCAATTAGTCTTTCTAAAGACAGTAAAGAGCTTTCAAGATGGCTGCCAGAATTGACAATTATCTTGCAAAAGGCTTCTGTCTTTCGAAAGGCTGCGGTGAGTTGAAAGACAGTTGCCGGAATTGCCCTGGTAATGTAAGGTAATTTTTTTGGGTGCAACTGAAACAAAGGTCACCACGACCAAGAAGATCTTTTGTGTTTTGATGTTGATGTTATTAGCCTCCCTTATAAAAGCTGAAAGTTTCTTGGTAGACGAATTCTCTAACCTTAAACGGCATGAAACTGTGGAAGAACTGAAGTATTGCAGTCTTAGTCTGGTTAATGCTGGAAAATCACACATAGTGTGCTCCGACATCTCTTCATCTTCAAGCAAAATCGGATCTGCGTCTTTAGACGTCTCTGCTCAGTGTGTCGTTGAAGTGAAGGGTCGATCCCACCATACTTCAGTTTCTGTTCTTTACTTTCGTGCTTCATGAGAGACTGATATAAAGGCGGGGAGATAGAAAGAAGGATGGAATTGTTCAAGTGATTCGAAAGGGGTTACCAGGCACGGGGCGCGTATGTCTGGGTAGCTAATAAGCAACTTGATGTTGGCTATGTTCAAGAGATTTATATCTCTCCTAAGGCCGGTAATTAAATGCAGAACGTAGGCGGACACCGCGTAAAAACTCTGAACTGCAAGGCCGCTATTATACCTCAGTAACGTTCGGTTTTGAACCTCTAGCGCTTCGAATATAGAATGATGTAGAATCTTGAATTACAGGTCGTAAATCTTTCAATAAGCCAACTATTATCATCCCGGAACGGCTTTGATTG
>NW_016180894.1:0-6532 GCF_001687245.7 Rhagoletis zephyria | reverse complement strand
TAATGAAATTGTGATTTGACTAATTCAAAATCTCGCAACCCTGATTACTTATAAGTTTTGTCTTCCGCGCGACAATCTGAAATGTGCTACTTTTCCACACAAAAATCCTAAATGTGCTACAGCGCAAGCCATTTTTTATCTTGTGGATGTGCTAACATTTGAAATTATTTTCTATGTAAAAAAGCTTTACGTTGCACAAATGCCTCTCTCAGCTGATTTTTTGCTCATATTGGTATTCATAAAATTTTATCTCACTGATCATAATTGAAGGGCGATACGCCTATTATTATGCTACGCTAATATTCCTTTTTATGAGTATTTATTTACTTATCTTGTCATGGCATGCTAAAAATAGATGCTCATTTAACTTTACGACTGGCATCGATTTTACGTCATTCGCTTACTTCTTTGACTCACAATCAGCTGTTCAGCTATTGCTTGCCCCAAAAAGTATGCCCGCACATGCCATTGAACCAATAGAAAAATCATCAAAATGCTATAAATGCCATGTCTGTTTTTCATTGCTACATTTGGTATTTTACCTGCGTCGCTTCGGAGCCACCCTCCCTATTGTTGAATTATTTTTACATTCTTTTGGCATTTGTTGCATAAGCTCAAGGCGCAAAAGCCGCATACGGCTGACTGAACTTGAAATTTTTAGCAACCTAATGGCGTAGGACTTTTTTTTCGTAGAGTCTACTGATCTTTTTATTCGGATTTTTGTTGATAAGCTTGTTTGTGCCGCAGACGCTTTAATTCGATTTGATGGTTGACTTTAAGTTTTTCGGTTCTTTTTAACTATTTTGTTTTCTTTACATTTTACTTACTTATTTTTGTAATTTTTTTTTATCGAGGATTCATAATCAGCTAATACAAATTAAATAAACAACAGCCTAAATAAGTATGTAACAAGCTACTCTAACAACTGTTCTCGGCATTGACAATGTTTTTCGCACTGCGCCTAACAAGCATGCGAGTTGGTAATCATCCCCTGCTCCTCCTTCTCCTCCTTTTTATATACGAGTATATATGTACGTCAAAATTTGGCTGCGGAAAATTTCTGTTTATAAATCGTCTAGTGACATGCAATGCTTGGTAACGAGCTACTAATATTTATAAATTTATCTACATTTGACTGCCGAGAAATTGCTTGCTGTGCGCTTAAGTATCGCGGCTTTGACTGCATGATGTGATGGCAGTGGTGGCGGAGAGAGAGTGTGGTTGGCTTTCTGAAAGAAGATGGTAGGTGCATAGCTGTTAGCCTGTCATCGAAATAGTTGTCTTTGATATTTCTACATTCCCACTTGCAGTTTTATTTAACTAACAAAAAAAAAATAAAAATGGTATTTAAATTCCGGAAATTGTATGAGAATTTTGCTTTTAACCTTCAATTTTGGATAAGCGAATTTTTTCTACTTGCTTAACGATACTGGCCTGGGGCTATAAAAATTTATCTGATTTTAGTTAACTGTACAATTAAAGGTAATTCCAATAGATATGAGTTTACATACAGATCCTTGATAAAATTGCTATAGAATTATCGCTTGCCAAACATATGTACATATGTACGAGTGAACCTTTCGATATCGTTACTGTCTTATTCTTCCAAATATTTAACGAGATTTTTAAAGAAGTAAGCAAATAGAAAATATTAGCGATACGTAGACATAATTTAAAAAAAACAAGCGATGTTTCTCTATATATTTATCGATGTTTTTATCGAGATATTATCGATATTGTAATCGTCATTTATCGAAATCGATATCATAATTATATATTATTATAACTATAGTATAGATCTTGCACCTGCCTTTGAACCTTCAAGCTAAGCATTTTAATATATCAGCAAAACTGATGAATGTTATCGACATTATAATCGTCATATTGTAGATATCGATATCATAATGATACTACAAGATCTTTTGCCGCTCTCTCGATCTAAAAATGTTAACATCTAGGCAAAATTATAGGCGCAAAACCGATGCCTTGTAACAAAGCTTTTTGATTAAAGCTCCTCACTGAGCCTTTTGCAGAGAAAGGACATAGGATATCTGCTTAACGGTTGGGTCGTTTAGGCCATGTAAGCAGAATTTGGGAAAGTGTAGAAGGGAAGGTAAAAGAAGAGCATAAGTCTAGTGGAAGCCATATGTGCTCTGCTGTTTTCTCTTCTTCGCTACCCAATCTGAAAAGGGCAAGAAATTCTGCTACGTTTATGGTTGATTGGCTGTTCAACTATCAGAAAATCCCGTTAACGAATCATGCTTTTATTAAAAATATTGAGCTTTATTTAAGTTGGGGAACTGACATAAATTCCACGGACATAACTTCCATGCGCCAGTGGAACATATTTCTGAGTTAATTTCCACGAAGATCAGACATAACTTCCATGCAAAATTTCTCCGAAAATCACATGCAAGTTATATCATGATTTAATTTCCACAATAATTACATCGCTAGAGAGAGGGGATCGCCATCCAGTGAGCGAGCTGAGCGACCCAATAACGATTTTCCAATCACTCAGGCGTAATTGTCTAATATACCTAAGGACTAGGCTAAGAAAAAAATGATGGGAAAAACAGTTTGGAAGTCCGGAATCATTGATCCTCTTACCAGACTCATAGATAAATCTTAGTAGTTGCTGAGGAAAACCGGATGTAACTCGTCCACTTTCAATAGATCTGACTCAAAACTGATTTTTGAAGTGTTTTTTGGATCCCCGTTTTTTATGAAAGGTATGCCAATGACGCAATAATGACCCTAAGCTGGCCATTTTCTGCGTGAATGGAATATAGCCAGCACTCTATCTCGTCACTTTAGGAAACTCTTTATTATATTGCATCAAGAGTTTTCATTAGCCTTAACCGTAAAATTCTTTGCGCCTGGCAGTTAGTTCATCCCTATAACTGGCTCCAAAGTACGGCAGTTCTCAAATTCATCAGCCAGTTCGTTGCATTCAACGCCACAGTGCCTTGGCATCTTTTGGCATGAGTTCAAGCTTGTTCCATTTTGCAACGAAGCTCAAACTCAACTTATATCTCTGTTTTACTGCATGAAAAGTATGGTTGATATGTTAAAAGGAGTTTTGTGCATTCAAAACTCCCTAGTTCATTCAAATTCTTCTACATAATTTCTTCTCTATATACGTGCCCCCTGACTTTAATTAAAGTAAAGTGGCATTTGTGATGCGACTTAAAAATATTGAATTAATTTTCATATTTCACATCTTTTTTGTATTTTTGTATGTATATTGCAATCCACCTTAATACCATAAGTATGCATTTCCCAGAAAGGCGTCATTCATACAACCGAACAACGAAAGAAACCTCAAAAGGCCATTCATATCAATAAAGTGCAAACTAACATTTCATCTGGCAACTGGTTTCTGCAAATCTCCAACCAACATATATGTACATATGTATGCACACTAGGGTGGCCCAAAAATACATAGGAAAATCTACTTTTTTGATGTTTCCTTCTGCCGACCCGCAGAACTGAAAAATATCAAAAAATAAAGAGACACGTATTTTTTTATTTGGAATCGGGTATTTTGAATTGCCATAAAATCGTTAGAAATAAAAATTTTGTTTTATCGAATAAGACTATTTCCCTTCAGAAAACCTCAAAAGGCAACACTATGGTGCTTACTTAACTTAAAAATTTTACTAAGTGTGTTTTAATAACCGATAATCCTGTCTGTTGTAAACAAAAATTAGTTATTTTATGTTTTCATAACCACAGCACGCATAAACAGCTCAACGGATGTGTTTATGTAGGTTTGTGGTGAAAAAATTTGAAAAATGGAGTTGCCAGATATTTGCAAATTAAAAATTATTTAACTTCTCAATAAAATAAGTAAGTTTCTTCATCAAAACTAAAAGTGTTTGAAGAGGTTTAAAAATATTTTTGTACGGGGTTGCCACCTTTCTAAAAAATACAACAACGGTCATTAAAAATTTAAGCTTATTTAATTATTTATTTAAAATATGGGTTTTAAATACTGTTGATAATCTTCAGACCTGGCGGGTGGCTGAACAGTGAAACAATGTTTAGCCACCCTAATGTACACCCATACTTCCTATGTACATTTTTGCTAGAAATGTGCAAATCCCAACCCCCTCGTACATATTTCATCCATACAACCAACTGAATTTCCTGCTAAAGATTTCAATAGCTGCTCAAAACAAATAGTCATATAGTTTACAGCTTTTTTTTTTTGAAAAGCAAAACTGACAGTTGACATTTGATGTTTGATACATTTCTATAGCCGGCATCATTGCTGTTCTTGCTGCAGCTGCTGCATAAAGTTGGCAACAGTAATATGTATAAAGGACTTAAACACAAATGCAAGCAGAAGCCAAGCCATAGACCATTGTAACGCCAACGTGGTTTGAATGGCAGTCACAATTCTGGTAGATAACTCGTACTGCTGCTATTTTTAATGCCCGTGTGCTGTCTTAGTATGAATATTAAAGCGATCCTGTCCTGGTTAGAAATAAGAAGCTGTGAATTTAAGTATTGAAGAAAATTGTTTGAACATTAATAGAAAGCTGAAGCATACCTACTGCATACAATAATTTCCAACAGCTTTTCGAAATTTTCTAGGTCTTCAAAAATTCGTTGTAAAGCTGAGATCCCACAATTGCCGCAATACACCAATTATAGCCTCATTTTATGCCCCAATCGTGTGATTTAACAATAAATTGACTCATGCGGCAATAGAGGCCGACATTGTGCTTACAATGCCCAATCAAATACAACCCACTTGTGGCAATCGTGTGATAGCTCGATTGGCAATCATGGGGCAATGAAAATTTCAAAATTGCGGCAATATTTATTGTGTTCTTGTGCGGCAATTAAAGTGAACAATAACCAACAATATTTAGGCTGTTTATTAATAATCTACTTTTTTGCTTCCTTCTGTGTCCAAAAATCACTGAAATGAATAACCTTGTTTTCGGAAGCAACATAACTTTTAATTTAATTTGTATTCAAATTATAATTTTTCTTGAAGTCCGATGACGGAATCTTTGCTGCAATATATACCACCTCAAGCAAAACTCATACGAGAAGAATACGAAAGATATTTTATGTCAGCAATTGGCAAACTGCCATGACAGTATAAATTTATTAAAAAGAAAAAACTTAAAAGTTCCATACAGCCCAGACGAAACGGCAGAACCTCAACATTTTGACCAGTTTTGACCATTTTTCTTCTATTTGTTTAGTGTTCATTATTTTTCTATAAAAGTATAGCTCATTGTCTAACAAAAACCGCATAAATTGCAAGCTTTATACAAAAATTATAAAAATTTCTTAAATTTTTGAACACAATTGCACGGTTTTTAATTTCGATTTCTAGAAAAAAAAATCGTTATTCAGTTTTATAGCTCATTAAAATTTAGTACAATAACGTGCAAGTTTGAAGTTGCTAAAAAATCCTGTCGATTTTTTATAATTTTTTTGCATAACAAATTTTTTTCTAGAAATCCAAATTAAAAACCATTGAATTGTGATCAAAAGTTTAAGAAATGTTTATAATTGTTGTATATATTTGAAATTTTTATTTATTTGATTTTACTTGTAATTAATAAAAAAGCAAAATTAAAAAGAAAACCAAAATTAAAAAGAAAACTCTTTTAACTTGAGCTCCATATATTTAGCACGTTCCAGTTATCGTCGAAAAATAAAAAAACTGTACTCAAGCTTCTAAATAAATCCGTCAGTTTTCATTGGGATCAAGTTGTTGCTTCTTTGCTTTCAAACAACAAATATGCATAAAATGAGCCCACAATATATAAATTAGATGAAATTTTCTTTTTTTTTTAAGAATACGCCAGTTTTACACAACAAAGAACAAAGCAGAATTTAGAAGTCAGTATTGTCACGATTGCCGCATGCTCGAACAATCGTGTGATGAATTTGGGGCAATTATTGTCACTATATTGATTTTCACTAACTTGCGGCAATCAAAATTGTATAAAAAGGGGCAACCGTGTGACTGTACAGAATTTGATTGGGACAATTTTTTTATTGTGCTCGAATACAGCACACTAAAAATTGTTCCAGATTGGTGCATTTGCGGCAATCGTGTGATCTCAGCTTAAGCCTCATTCGAAAATTTTTTCTTGTGCAATCTAGAATTTTTAATTTTTAGTTTCGAATTTTTCATTTACTGCCAAATGTTAAGCACTTTTAGGAAAAGTTTTATTTTCAACAGCATGCATACACTCTCCCAAGGCATTCCTTGCAAACTTTTCCTGTCTCTTTCGCGTTTTGCTATTCTTTGGCATGCGCTACAAGCAGCGTTTTAATTGCATTTTCGTTATCAAATTTTGCACAATGTCGCGCACCAAGNCCTCATTCGAAAATTTTTTCTTGTGCAATCTAGAATTTTTAATTTTTAGTTTCGAATTTTTCATTTACTGCCAAATGTTAAGCACTTTTAGGAAAAGTTTTATTTTCAACAGCATGCATACACTCTCCCAAGGCATTCCTTGCAAACTTTTCCTGTCTCTTTCGCGTTTTGCTATTC
>NW_016180893.1:147-6532 GCF_001687245.7 Rhagoletis zephyria | reverse complement strand
TTTCGATGCATACATACATACAAATGTACATACATATAGGCACATTAGATTGTCTCACCCTACATGGAAAAGAAATCAGGTTCCTTTCCTTAAACGATCAATCAGTAAACGATTTCACTTGTTCTTAGCGTTATGTCTGATCTGAACAGAGTTGAGAATACAGATAAAAAAAAATATGTTTGTGGGATAAAATGTGTATGTACATATATACATACATATACATATATATAGTATATGACGAATGAAAATATCTCTTTCAGGGTACCTTAGTCACCAAAATCAGTTCAAATATGGCTGAGCTTTTCAAGTTTATGCGATAGTTGCATTAAAAAACTAACGCAAACTATTTTGGAAAATAGTATTCTAGCTGGGACTAACAGCTTCTGATCAAAATTAGATATCGCTAGCTAAAGGTTCTTTCCCTAACAATCTGGACCAGATCCGGTAATTATAGAATAAGCTAATAAGTTTGCTCTCAAAAGTGGAACAAAGTTTAGAAGTACGGGAACGCAAAAAACCACATTTCGTGCCCAGAATTTGAGAAGCAGCTGATTCACGTTGTTTTTGTTTTTGTCACACATACAAACACTAGGAAATTGAATTCCGGTTCCACAAATTTGATTTTAAGTATATAAAGATTGAAAATACATAACAGGACGTTCACTAGTCCTTAAAAGCACCCAGTAAACGCAGGCTACATGTAAACACAAAACAGCTGATATGCACTTTGACACTTTATCCATTTTTACCGGGAGAAAAAGTGCGGGTTTTTTGCGCAGGAAGAAGAAGACACATACGATCCAATACGTCCCAACTTTTGCTCTATATTACCAATTTTGTTTCATGAGTGTAAAAATATTTTTTTCGGCACCCTGTAAAAAGATCTAAACCGCATTTTTATTTGATGTCCGATTTCTATAAATTACATACCGTTGGAAGGGTAATAAAAAAACTTACTTCTTCAGAGAAGATTATCCTATCATTTCAAACTAAAAAGTTATAATTTTTTTCCTAACAAGGGCACCCTGTTATGTACGCGTATGCACCTGTAGGTTTCCTTAATAACTTTACAACGATGAATCACTTATAGAAATTGGACATCAAACAAAAAAGTTATAGAGAAAGTCGATTTAGATGTTTTTACACGGTCGCGAACAAAATTTTTAGATTCCTGAAGTACTCTCATAGTGAGTGGTTCAAAATCGATTGAAACAAATTTAACTTTTTTTCGGGCCATACACCGTGATACGGTCTAATGTATGCACGTATATGTACATAAGTTTGTGTTGCAAGTGTGTAAATACATTTTTACTGAGATTGTATGTATGTGCATAAATACTTAAAATTGCAATAATAATGATGATGACATGATGACAAAATGAACACAAAAAAATTAAATTTTGCCAAAGTCAAAAAAGCAATGTCTAAATAATAAAAAGATTTCGGTAAAAGTTCACCAAAGTTCGTCGAAGATTCAAGAAAACCGGTTACTTGGGTGTTTCTACTGTTCAATTCAGTTGCTAGCTACACTTTGAAGTGGTTAAACATTTGGATGCGCGTAATGGATCTATTTGTTGGCAAAAACTTTACAGAAGCTACATACATAAGTACGTTAGGGTGATCCAAAAATGCATGTGAAAAAGTACATTCGTAATTTTTATGCTCTCACCCCCTAGGATGGTTCTATTCCGAAAAAAATATACACATCTATATACATATGTATATAATTCGCGAAGGCATTTTGTACTCAGGATAAAAGGGGTGTCAAATTAAAGTGCTTGGCCTGTAGATGTGCAAACTGCTTTTATTTTTTTGGAAAAGAGTTGCCACCTGTTGAACAATTAAATTCAAATTATTTAAAAACCAATGCCATCATACCCGAAACGTTCGTTCGATTTTCCAAAATAAGGTGTCAAATTAAAGGCTTGGACTGTATGTGCAATAAGGTTTTACTTTTTTAAAAAGAGTTACCACCTTTTAAAAAATTACATTCAAAAAAATCAACTATTACAAAATGCGTATCAACCGAAATGGGTTTGAAAAGCTTTGTTTCTTAAAGCTTAAACAGACTATATAGGAGGGTTGCCACCTGTTTAAAAAATTTTACTAGGTAAGAAAAATATGTATCACCATATGGACACCAAACGAAGGGGTTTCAGAAGGTAGTAGTTTGAAGATATTTTGAAGAGTGTTGCCACCTGCTTGAAATGTCGAATTTAGTTTACTTATACACATGAAACATCAAAATATGGATGTCAAACGAAGAAGTGTCAAGAAATCTTTAGTTTGAACGCTAAGAATATTTTTGAGGTGTTGAAAAAGGGTTGCCACCTGTTAAAAAGTTAAATTCAAATTATTTAAAAAGTTTGATGTATTAATAAAATATGGGTATCAATCGAAGGGGCTTTGAAAAACTTTTCTTTCTGAACTGTACTTAGCGGGGTTGCCACATATTTAAGAAATCAAATTCCACTAATTCATCAGTTAATTAAAATATTTATCGCCATGTCAGGCGACGGAGAGTAAGCAAGGATTAAACATGAAAAGACTTTTGAAGACTAATTGCCACCTGTTTGAAAGTTCTAACTCAATTAACTAGGTAATACAAAATGTACATGGAATATAAAAATTCCGAAGTCAAAGGAAAGAATGTTAAGAAACCTTTAGTTTGACCATTTGGAATGTTTGAAGAGGGTTGCCACGTGTTTAAAAAGCTACATTCAAATTATTCATTTACTTAGGAGGGTTGACATTTGTTCTAACAATCAAATTCATATTAGTTCATCAGTTTATTGAAAGACATGTGTATCACAATATCAGACGAAAGAGATTTAAGAAGATTTTAGTTTGGGAATACTTTTGAGAGGAAATTTAGGTCAAATAAAAGATCTTACCTGTAGATGTGTGGTAAAGTTTCATTTTTTTAAGTAAGAAATTTTTTCATCGGTATAAGGTGATTTGAAATTTGATGAAATTAAAAACACGCACTGCTCTTCACTGGCACTCTGATCTCTTATAACTCTGACTAACATTTGGAATATTTTTAAAGTTTTTGAAATTAAGTTTTGGGCGTTTTAAGTGCGTTCGGGTTCACTAGTATATTTTTATTTTGAAATCAAAAAATATTTACAAGTCGCTCAAAGCGCTCAAAGTGTTTCATGTATGTAAAATACAAATAAAATATATGGGAAGAAACCACCTTTCGTAGAAATGGCATAGAATTCTTGAGAATCAATATTTTTCGATCGGAAAACTCTTTTCCTCTTCAGGAGGTTGCCAATGATAATACCCAATTATTTATTTGACCATTATTTCATAGTAACTATATTTTATAGATCAGCCAAAACCCCCAGACGACGCAATCGGGGATAAATAAAAAATCGTTTGTACTAAAAAATGGTTAAATAAACAATTGGGTATCGTTATTGGAAGTCTAGTGAAGGTAGCCAGAGTTTTCCGATCGAAACATATTGATTTTCAGGAATTCAATACCAGACTTCTGAAGTAATACGATTTTTTCCAGGGTAGTGTGTAAGTACTTACACATACATACAGCTGCGAGCTTTACCAGTCGATGTAGTAGAGTGCCGCCTGGTGAGATCCCGGTTCGATTTCTGGCTCTGAGTGTACTTCTATCATGAAAAAGCTTCTCATAAAAACCATTTGTCATTCAAATCCGGCATAAGATTTTATTTTATTTATAAATGTTGTATATTTCTGTAAGTGAAAGACGTATGTACTTAGATTATTTCGTATGAGATTGATTCGCTCCGGAAAAAAAACGCAGAGCAGAGAAAGCTTTTTTATACAAAAACCTGTATAGCTGGCCAACTCGTGCCGTTGTGCGCAAATACTGAAAGATACATTTATTTTACGACGTTATTTGAAATAAGCCTTTACAGAGTTAAATATTTCGATTTCGGCTGCAACTATTATGAGCAATGAAACAACCACTTTTGCTAGAAAATTTTCAAGTGTTTGCAATTAAAGTGTCATCGACAGCATGTGACAAATTATGAGCTAACGATTCTTTCTGTGGCGTGATATTTTTACGTAAAAATTGTTGAATAAAAATTTCCTATAAAATGGTTTAGTTGATGTTTCTAGAAAAGTCACACAGAAGTGCAGAAAGCCCATAACAGTAGGACCGAGTAACTAAAAACTATTCTGCGCTAGTAACATACAATTAAGTTTGCAAAAACACTAGAGAACTCTAGTATAAGATAAAGCGTTCGATTAAGGGTTTTCTTGCACTAACTGTGAGTGTGTGTTCTGCACTGCACTATTCTACACTATTGGTGCAATGTAAATACATACAAACATATCTGTCTAGATTTGACAAAAAAAAAAACTTAAGTCTGTCTTTCACGGACAAAGCAAAAAGCATAACATATTTTATAAGCAGAGCAAAACATATTTTACCGTCAAAAGCAGGGACGTGAACCGGATGAAAAATTTTGTCGGTTCGGTTCAGCGGTTCGAACCGTTTTTGCACTTTGGATTGGTTCGTCAAAGCGGTTTTTTTGGTCTTTGAACGGGGTTTCGGTTCGGTTCAACGGTTCGAAAAACAAACAAGTAATAAAGTCGAATGGCCTTATTCATAAAAAATAAAGTGTGTTTTAAGAGCTTTATAAAATGACGCTTTCATACATTTTTTGGTTTATAAACCTTTTTTAAAGCTATTTTATTTTTTATGAATAAGGCCATAAGCGGAAACATTAAATACCCGGCGCAAGTATTAAATATATGATTTTCACCTTTCCGAAAGCCACCGCAACATGGTATACCGGGGTGTATCAATTTTGAGTAAATTAGCATCCTTAAATTTCGAAATATTGCAGTTTCAAGCATTTCTGAAATTAGCCGTTATATGAAAAGCGGCCTCGATTTTAGTCTGATTTCAATAATTTTCAACGTTTTGCTTTTATGTGATCATAAGTGGGCGGTGCCACGCCCGTTTTCCAAAATTTTATCATAAACGTGGTAAAGGATTTTCGCTAGCATCAATTTTGAATAAATTAGCTTTAATATTTACTGATTTATCGAAGATTTCGTATTTCTCCAAATTACCAATATATGGGATGTGGGCGTGGTTATTGTCCGATTTCGGCCATTTGCTCTGCTATAGCAAAGCTAACAACTGTGCCAAGTTTGGAAGAAATTGGTGAAGCGGTTACCAAGATATACACAAGTAACCTTAAGTGAGCGTGGCTACGCCCATTTTCCAAAAATTTATAATATTCTTATTTTTCGTCAAAAAATCATTGAAAATATCAATAAGAAGTTCACGTACCAAGTTTCGTTAAGATATCTCAATTTTTACTCGAGTTATCGTGTGCACAGACGGACGGACGGACGGACGGACAGACGGACAGACAGTCACCGCTTAATCGATTTCTCTTTTCATTCTATCACTTTAGTTTCTATCTATCTCGATTCGTTATACCTGTTACAAACAACCGTGACCGTGACCAAAGTTATAATACCCTTGTGCACAAGTGCGTTCGGGTGTAAAAAATAACGCATTTGATATTGTCACATGGTAAACAAAAATGGTAGGTATTACCATGTTTAACAAAAAAAAAAAAGTGGGTACATTTATCTATTAAAAATTGGTTGAAACGAACCTTTAAACCTTTATGGAAAGTGGTTCGGTTTTCGGTTCGGATCAAACATTTGTGGAAAATTTCGGTTCGGTTAATGGTGCAGTTAATTAATAGAAAAAAAACGGTTTTCCGGTTCAAAACCAGTTCGGTTCGAAACCGTTTCACGTCCCTGGTCAAAAGGGAAAAATGTTATAATTCGAAAGAAATGTTAAATTATTTTATCGCTACTCACAAAGTTTTAAGTGTGACTGAATGCTTTCTTTTAAATAAAATTTATTGCTTTGATTGTGAAAAAGCTCTGTCGGATATGCCATTTAGTTTGTCCGTGAAAGATAGACCTAATTTGTTTAGTCAAATGTTCACAGATATACACTCATGGTCATAATAATAAGTACAAAATTCACAATGATATTGTTTGCGATTTATGTTTAGGAATTTCATTTAAAATATACAGTTCGATCTATAACAGAAACCACACAAATAAATTATTTATTAATTAAACAAAAAAATAACACAACGGCAATAACGCAAAATTTGCTTTATTTCACTTTTAAATGGGAAATAATACCAAAATCTGAGTTTTGCTTTATTTCCAACAAAGGTTGGAAATAAAACAAATTTTGCCTTATTTCCCATTGCTTATTTATACTATTTGTAAAAAAAAAACAGTTTACTGACAGAAGGAAAAGAAACTTTGTTTATTCCAAAAATACAATTAAACCAAAGGACATTGAACAGGTAATATCAGTATAGCAGCTGATTTGATTTTTTTCAAATTA
>NW_016180893.1:0-122 GCF_001687245.7 Rhagoletis zephyria | reverse complement strand
TAAAAAAAAAAAAACAGTTTACTGACAGAAGGAAAAGGAACTTTGTTTATTCCAAAAATACAATTAAACCAAGGGACATTGAACAGGTAATATCAGTATAGCAGCTGATTTGATTTTTTTCA
>NW_016180891.1:0-6533 GCF_001687245.7 Rhagoletis zephyria | reverse complement strand
ATTTATTATTTTAGTGTTTTCTTCTTACTTTACTTTCTGAGCGGCTACTCTTTCTGCTGCTTTCCTAGATTGCCATTTGTTGTTGTTGATATTTTTAATATTGTTGGCGTTTGTTTGATTGCTGTTGATGCTGCAGCTATACCTCTACGTTTGTATATACCATACGTATGTAAGCTTGATATACACATTACGGTGGTATTTTTTTTTTCAGCCACCCTCAGAACTGAAGAATATCGAAAATAAAAAGGTCCCTATTTTTTATTTCGAAATCGGTAGATATTTACATAAAAAAAAACATTTTTTCGTAGAATTCCAATAACTAAAATTGCTAGAGGTAACTCCTTTTTGATTGGAAAAAAATATTTCCCTTCAGAAACTTGAAACAACAATATTTATTAACTATGTACTTTTTATAACCGATATTTTCATCTCTTATATACAAAAATTAGTTATTTTAGATGTTCGTAACCACATCACCAGAGTTTTGAAAGAAAAGTTAGTAAAATTTTAGCGGGAAATTTGCAACGCAATTTTATTGCTGAAAGATTTCTGAAGTGAATTACATATTTATTTTCATCCGATGAAAAAATTTGTATTTTTAAAGATTTTATAGCATTTCTACGTATAAATGTATTTCCCCCAACAGAATAAATATAGCAAACTTCAAAGCCCCGGCGCACACTGAGGCAGGATACCCTTATAACTGCCATAAAATAAACTGCATCTTCTAATCGAGCGAATGTTTTCCTATAAATATCAACGAGGTATGTTTCCAAAGTTCTGGGAATTGTACTATATTTAAATTACACAGAACTTATAGGCAATGTTATTGGTTCCAGACAAGTCTTGACATGTTTATGCAACTATCTAGAGCAATATTGATTAGTCTGATTTAGGCGTTCGACTGATATAGGCGTGTTTTCATAGCCCTGATTTTGTAACGATGGAAGACGCAGTAAAATCTCAAAGATCTATTATTTTCTTTTTATGGAAAGAAGATGTGAAAACATCAGAAATTATTCAGCGGATGTTTTGAACGATTTACGATGGAAATTGCTTCCTCAACCCACCCTATTCCTCCCGGATCTTACACTCAGTGATTATCATCTGCTCCCAGATTTGCAAAAACCCTTCCATTTGAAAGTTTAACTAAACTTAAACGTGTTATAAATCGGTGGATTGAGGAGACACCGAAAAAGTTCTTTGAGGACGGCTTAAAAAAATTAGTTTATCTTTGGGATAAATAGATATATTTAGTTAAATGGAGATTATATTCAAAAACTACATTGTAAAATTGATAAAATAATAAAAATTATAGCTGAATTCCCAGCATTTTGGAAACATCCCTCATACTATTAGAAAAAAAAACATTTTTAATGAAACGCACTATTTATTAATACAAAATCATCGAAAATTCTTTGTGCATATGTATGAAAATGCACAGCCCCGTCAACGTAAAAAAAAATTGTTTGAGGTCAACTTTAAATTTTGAACTACAAATTTGAATGAACTACAAAATTGCATTTGTCATTATTAAAAATAACAATTGCATATTCAAAATCTTTCTAAGAAAATTAGTTGTTTGCTTTTAAATATTGCATAAAGTTTGCATCTTGGATTTACACGGTGTTTTTGTCAAAGTATAAATTATATTTTTATAAAAAAATAACTAAAATTTATTAACAGAAAATTTATTGTTACAACTTGTCAATCTGTGGTGCGCATATAATTTTGACACGAGGTGTAAATTATAAAAAGTTTATCATTATCAACTATTATGTTATCTGACTTATTTAGGGATGGGGTTTTCAACAACAATAGTGCTTCTGCTGGTTTTTACTTACTGGTAATTACCGGATCAGAGCTCAGTAAAAAAGTTAAAAATATCCGTTAGATTTTTCTCTGACACATTTCCCGGCATTAGCTCTCTATAGAGCTCAAACTGCTTGTTTCTTGCTTCTTACGACCTGCGAATCTTCTGTTGATTGTCGGATAGGAACTATTCTCCCTTAACTATGCATTAAATTTAAAAGATCTTGTATTAAATAAATAGTGTATTAGAAGACGTTCCAAAAATAAAATAAATAGTTTAGAATAATAATGACAAATTCGGATAAAAATAAGTACTAAAATTTAATTTAAAACGAAAAGTAGCCAAACGCAGCAGAAAAAAGTAGTCTATACAACAGACAAAAACGAACTGTCTTTCTTATGCGACATTTAAACAGATAATGTCCAACTGTACCTTAGTTAGTATTCTAATTAAGCAATATGGCGAAAGTATCCTTAAATGGAATTTTCTGTTCGATTTTTTGGCAAATTTTGGGGGTATCTGTCTGCACGGTTAAATATTGACCAATTTCAAAATAAAAAAATACAGGTCTCCTTATTTTCCATTTTCTATGAAAAAAAGAGGGTGGGGGGCGGTGGGTGGGGTGTCAGCAAGAAAATTCTACAGAGATAATTTTCCTGTGTATTTTTGGATCACCCTATTGTACATAGTATATATGTATGTATGCTGGCCTGTGAAGATGCAACTATAATTGCATCACATTATATCACGAGTGACACGAGTAGTATCTACGTAAGCATGTGGCTATCGGTGAGTATGGNCAAGTAATTTCTAATTAAAAGAGACACTAGAGATTGATATTCAACAAAGGAATAAGTAACTCGTTAAAATATATGATTTGGTTTTCAAGTTTGTACGTCTGTACAAGTATCTAACTATCGTTGAAAGAATTTATTAGTGTCAACGAGCTATTTAGAAGAAAGGTAAAGCTATTTTGTGGGCTATGAAGAAATGCTTGACAGCTGATAATCTTATATCTTAATCATTAAATTTATCTTTATCAATATTAGTAACTCTAGCCAGCGAATTTAGATTGGTACACGCATTTAGTTAATTGGCATTGAATTCCTGCCGGTGCACCGTGAATGCTTCAATACTTTTATTATACTTGTAGCTTTTATGTGCAAAGCATCGTCTACAAAATTCAAGTAGATGAACTTGCATTTTGGCTACTAAAATCCGCTGAATAATAAGTACATGACAGCTTAAAACAAATAAACGATATCGTATAGACTCGTTTGACATTTGCAATGAAAAGGTTAAAACTTGAAAGTCTTTTCTGCGTTTTTCACAAAACCAGTTTTTAAAACAAAGCTTAGCGAAGTTACCAAACTTTATTTTATTATTTCAAGTGATATGATTTAAGAACGCTCTATTTGAGAACTTCAATGAAAAACACCCTATCTCAGAATTCGGTTCAAAAACGCCCTATCTCAGCTTATTTTCTATGTATTTTCTTTTAAGATAGGGCGTTTTCGAACCGAATTCTGAGAAAGGGCGTTATTCAACTAAATTTTGAGATAAATGTTTTTCAATAAAATTCTGAAATAGGTCGTTCTTCAATCAAATTCTGAAGTAGGGCGTTCTTGCAAATTTTTCTTACATAAGGCGTTTTTGAACTGGCTGCCGAGATAGGTCGATCTTTCACTCAGCCATCGAAATGTAAAGGCTTTTAATGTAGGCTATCACTTCCATGGGCTTTTTGTTCCATAAGCTGCTTAGTTGAGCGAGTCTGGCGTTTCTTCATCCAGCTCCAGAAACGACAAAAGCTCGTATGTGAAATATTCATTTTACATAGATAATAACGCAGGGAACAATGTTTCGTTAAGAGCTCAGTGCGAGTTCGGTGGTCCTCATTGCCTAAATGTAATAGCTTTTTTGAAGTTTCTTGTCATGTCTTTCCCCTGGACATTCACTCCATTGCGTATGGGACTTTTTTCCAGCCACCTGTGTGTGGGACCTCCGTGTTTTGCTGTTCCTCTTGCCTTGGCTCCAAGTAATATTGTGTTCTGGCTTCCAAGGCCGTTCAGTGTATTGAAGCAGTCGTAAACCAATTTTGATGTTATTATGTCGGACTTAATAAACTCTAGCGAGGCAGCTTGACTGTCTTACGTAATGCAGATATATTTTGAGGATATGCCTCTTCTAAGGTATTCATTTATGGAAAATGGTGGGTGACTCAGATATACCAGCTACAGTTTTCCCAAATTCAAGTTTCCATCCGTCTATGCACCAAACCTCATTATCAGGTTTGGTGCAAGGGTTTCCTCCGCTATATGGGGTCGTTTATGAATTTCATTAGAACCTTCATATGATCCACCATAATTGCGGTTTTTAAGTCGGACACCCTGTGTAGTTTCATTTGAAGCTAATATTACTCCTTCGCTTGACGTGTTGATGAAGACTCCTGAAATACCAAAGAAGGCACAAATGACTATGTTTTTAGACTCCAGAGACTCTTAAATTTTCGACGTAATACTATAAAGTGGATTTGCCTGGTTGGCAAATTGTTTGTTGTAATGTAGGTCGATTCTCTGATGTGTTAGTCCAAGACCCTCTCCATACCTTTTAGGGAAAAGAAGCTAAGGGTAATTAGCCTGTAAGACAAAGGTTATTGATCTGGATTTCAAGCCTTCGGTTAAAATGCGACCTTAGCCTCCTGCAAAGTTAGATTAAAGAAGTGATATATAGTATGCATGTATCTTTTATTTACTTGCGGGCAAGTGTATGAGCCTGCATATTGTTTACATAAATCGTTTTCGCCGATCCAACCGAAAGGCTTTGATATCGCCTTGATTTGCTTGAAAGGTGTCATTGAAATGCCATTGAATTTTGAGCTAAGTTTGAAATCTTTAGTCTCTGGCTTGACGGGAAGTGATTTGAGAGTTGATTGTAAGATTTTACCCAAACAAACATACTCGCATACATATGTCTGTACATACAAAGGTAAATAACCTCTAGGAAATAGGTGACCCGGCGGTCCTTACCTTTTTCATGCCGGATTTCCCTTACTTTAATAAGGGCGGGACCGCCTTGTGGAAGTAGGAATTTATAACGTACAGTAGTTCGCAAATAAATGAACACGTATTGGTTTTTTCATAGTATTACTTCTGCATTTCTTACGAATTTTTTAAGATTTTGTAAAAAATTAATAATTTTTGGGCAAAATTTTTTGTAAACCCAGTAGTTTCCGTAATTGCTAAGCTATTTAGTTGCTTCTAAGGTTACTTGTTTAAAATTTTTGTATTTTTTTTTTAATTGATCAATAAAAGTGAAACATTTTTATAACCGATAACAACAATACGATTTTATGAAAAAAAAACAAAAAAAAATAGTACCTAATAGAGATGTTAATTTTTTCGAGTTTTGCGATCCCGGGATGTTCGGGACATCGTTCCTACAATCTAGGGATCCCGGGATTTAGATATTCATTATTATTTTCAAAGAACTTAACATGAAAAGTAATCCCAGGATTTTCGGCACTCAAAAAGTACCTAACGTCTTTGAAAATGCAAACAAACATTTCATCAAAAAATCAACAACTTTTTTTCCGAATTTTTGGCTTTAAGAGTATAATTTGTACATAAAGGAAGTCATATGATTGAGCCTGCGGTGGTAGAAGTTGTTAACTACTTTTTTTTTCCTCTTACAACTGTCAAAGTTCCAATGGCTAACTGTAAAATTAGCCATTAGTGAGTTAACACCTCCAATCAGAGGCTTCAGTTTTCAATTGGCATTTGTTCGTTTTCTATAACAAAATTATTATTTTAAATTTTATTTTTAAACCTTGCTATACCGGAAGCTTAAAATTATATTCGAACTCAAATTATCTTCAACTTTATGGAAAATGAATGAATAGCTTAACTCTTTATTTGATACAGAATTTTTCGATCAATTATGTCAAAAGGTACATTCAACTGCATACATACATACATATATCGCGAAAATTATATAAATAAGTATAAAAACTGAAAATTTGGAGAAAAAACGAGTCTTCTTTTGAGTATAAATTTTTGTTTGCTCCTTCAAACAAGTTACATAAGTATTATTGCTATTTATCAAAATTATTCTATTTTAAAGGTGGATTTAAAGAAATGTCAAAAATTTTTAAAACTCATTCAAGGAAGAACTAGAAATCTTAAAACTTTTAGATTTAAGAGGCTCTAAAGAAAAAAATAAAAATAATTTGTTTTCTCCTAAGAAACAAAAAATAAATTAAAAATTAAAAATTTTAGATTTAAGAGGCTCTAAAGAAAAAATGAAAATAATTTGTTTTCTCCTAAGAAACAAAAAAATAAATTAAAAATTAAAAATTTTAGATTTAAGAGGGTCTAAAGAAAAAAAGAAAATAATTTGTTTTCTCCCAAGAAACAAAAAAATACCAAACGGTATGGTAAGTAGTACGTATTGACACCTATAAACCCTTTAAATTTGAAGAAAATAAAACGTGGCCGTTTTGAGATTTTTTTTTTCATAAAATCGTATTATCATCGTTTATCAAAATTGTTTACTTTTACGGATCATTAACAAAAGAAAAAAATTCCAAAAATGGGGACAAAAAACCCTAGGAGCAACTAAAAATTAATTACGGAAACTACAGGGTTTACAAAAACATTTACCCAAAAATTATATTTTTTTTTTATATTTTTGCTATGAAATTTTAGAAAAATTCGTGTGCATT
>NW_016180890.1:0-6533 GCF_001687245.7 Rhagoletis zephyria | reverse complement strand
ATAAACCTTTTTAACATACTTTGTCAAAAATTCTCAAAAATCGACGCAAATAAATAAATAAATAAATGGTCAAAACGTATAAATAAATATTATCCCTAATTATGTGGCCACTACCGTATACATATGTACATATCTTTTAACAATACAAATGTTTTGATAATCTATTTCAATCCACTTAGATGCATTTAAAAAGAAAGGTCCTGTTGAGTTCGAAAAGAAATCAGGAAGGCAATTGAGCTCAATGTAATGTATAATATCAGGATATTAGATTTAAGTATGTACATATGTACGTTGGTGGCAAAAATAATAGAAACGCTTTATTTTGCTTAATTTTTGGCCACATTTCCTTTGTTTATTAATGTTTAATGTACTGTGCTTAGGGTAATGTATTTAGCTTCTAATTTGATGTAATGTACTTAGCTTCTAATTTTTGACGATCAATAACACAGGTCTGTAAAAAAATGGGTTCGGAATGTTCTATAAAAGTGTAGTGTCATTTCCGAAGTAATTTTTTGCGTAGAATCCGAATCCGGGGTTTAAATTGCTCTATCACGTCAGGACTTTGAGATATCCTAACCTAAAAGTGCAAAAAACGCTGTTTTTGCCCATTTTTGAGGTTATGTAGCTACGAAGATTTTGCTCTTCATAAAAAAGTAGACGTGGTATTTTAAAGTATAAGTCTTCCTCTTTTAAATGCCGTTGAGTTTGCTCAAATATCTTAATTTTTCACTGAGATATCGCATTTCATTAAAAAAAAACGGCCTCGAGCTCAATAAAAATTGTTGAATATAATTGTTACAAGGCCAAAAAATAACAAAAACAAATAACTTAAGGACGAGCACACCTAAAAGTTAAACATTCTAAAAATAGAATTATTAGCAAAAACCAACAATACCAACAACCACATGATCAAGTGAATTGCAGCGGAATAGCTGCGCTTGATTGTGTTGGCATAACAAAAATGAAAATAGTGGAAAAAAGCAAACGATAATTTACAAGGCGTACTTAGCACGGTGCATAGGCAACTGGCTGAGTCAGTGGGATCGTCGGTTCGAATCCTACTGAAAGAAGTCTGATGAGGAAATGTGGTGATTTCCGAAATAGCTATCACTTCTACCATTTTTTCAAATTATTGTTGCTTTTAAACAATAAATTTTCATTAAAAAAAACGGTCTCGAGCTCAATAAAATTTTTTGAATATAATTGTTATAAGGTCAAAAAATAACAAAAACAAATAACTTAAGGACGAGCACACCTAAAAGTTAAACATTCTAAAAATAGAATTATTAGCAAAAACCAACAATACCAACAACCACATGATCAAGTGAATTGCAGCGGAATAGCTGCGCTTGATTGTGTTGGCATAACAAAAATGAAAATAGTGGAAAAAAGCAAACGATAATTTACAAGGCGTACTTAGCACGGTGCATAGGCAACTGGCTGAGTCAGTGGGATCGTCGGTTCGAATCCTACTGAAAGAAGTCTGATGAGGAAATGTGGTGATTTCCGAAATAGCTATCACTTCTACCATTTTTTCAAATTATTGTTGCTTTTCCACAATAAATTTTCATTTAAAAAACGGCCTCGAGCTCAATATAAATTGTTGAATATAATTGTTATAAGGCCAAAAAAATAACAAAAACAAATAACTTAAGGACGAGCACACCTAAAAGTTAAACATTCTAAAAATAGAATTATTAGCAAAAACCAACAATACCAACAACCACATGATCAAGTGAATTGCAGCGGAATAGCTGCGCTTGATTGTGTTGGCATAACAAAAATGAAAATAGTGGAAAAAAGCAAACGATAATTTACAAGGCGTACTTAGCACGGTGCATAGGCAACTGGCTGAGTCAGTGGGATCGTCGGTTCGAATCCTACTGAAAGAAGTCTGATGAGGAAATGTGGTGATTTCCGAAATAGCTATCACTTCTACCATTTTTTCAAATTATTGTTGCTTTTCCACAATAAATTTTCATTTAAAAAACGGCCTCGAGCTCAATATAAATTGTTGAATATAATTGTTATAAGGCCAAAAAAATAACAAAAACAAATAACTTAAGGACGAGCACACCTAAAAGTTAAACATTCTAAAAATAGAATTATTAGCAAAAACCAACAATACCAACAACCACATGATCAAGTGAATTGCAGCGGAATAGCTGCGCTTGATTGTGTTGGCATAACAAAAATGAAAATAGTGGAAAAAAGCAAACGATAATTTACAAGGCGTACTTAGCACGGTGCATAGGCAACTGGCTGAGTCAGTGGGATCGTCGGTTCGAATCCTACTGAAAGAAGTCTGATGAGGAAATGTGGTGATTTCCGAAATAGCTATCACTTCTACCATTTTTTCAAATTATTGTTGCTTTTCCACAATAAATTTTCATTTAAAAAACGGCCTCGAGCTCAATATAAATTGTTGAATATAATTGTTATAAGGCCAAAAAAATAACAAAAACAAATAACTTAAGGACGAGCACACCTAAAAGTTAAACATTCTAAAAATAGAATTATTAGCAAAAACCAACAATACCAACAACCACATGATCAAGTGAATTGCAGCGGAATAGCTGCGCTTGATTGTGTTGGCATAACAAAAATGAAAATAGTGGAAAAAAGCAAACGATAATTTACAAGGCGTACTTAGCACGGTGCATAGGCAACTGGCTGAGTCAGTGGGATCGTCGGTTCGAAGCCTACTGAAAGAAGTCTGATGAGGAAATGTGGTGATTTCCGAAATAGCTATCACTTCTACCATTTTTTCAAATTATTGTTGCTTTTCCACAATAAATTTTCATTAAAAAAAACGGCCTCGAGCTCAATAAAAATTGTTGAATATAATTGTTATAAGGCCAAAAAAAATAACAAAAACAAATAAATTAATTAAAACAATTTCAATTATGTAAATCAGCTGAAAGACAAATTGATTATTTTTATGGTGACGTTATTAGTTTTTTAATCGGTTATGTGGTTCATAAGATGTTAATATTTAAAAAAATCTAAAAATTTAACTTTAACCTTCTAAAACGTCTTTATATTTTACTTGCACTAAATAATTTTGGCATGGTTGGAATGAGCGTAAAAAGTTCTATTGATCTACATTATTCGGTTTTGCATAGCTGAACGGTCGGTATTCTAGTTTTCCCAGGAAATGACGAATAGCTTAAATTAAAAATCTATATTTATACGTATTGTTTAGTATTTCCATTAAAAACACAAATATATTGCAAATTCACATAGAACTAAGTATACACATTTTACTTCTAATTGTATACTTTGCGCACTTTTTTAGTACCTTTCTACTACCGTTTTCGCAAAAGGCGATCACATTCTTCCCCTTTCTCCTACTTCCAAAATACAAATCTAGATAAAGGAGTGTCAGATTTGAGCTGTCACAAATTACTTAACATTGTGTTGTTGAATCATGATTTATAACATTATCATAGCATTTTTATATTTATAACATTTTTATATATATAACACTAGCGTCCCGCCCAAAATTAATTTTTTTATTGAAATATTTGGTTCAACGTTTTCGCCAGCAATTCACGTTCACGTTTGGTTTTGTGGTCGACAGAAGGCTTATCCTCCATTACCGTCTTAAATAACCTGATGAAAGCGTTATACCGGGAAGAAGTCCTTGCGGCTAGATATTGAATCGTTCTTGAATCTGTATAGTCTAGTTGGTGGCAATTTCCAAACTGGTGAGTATCATTGATCCACATTCTGTTTGGTCAACGAAAAGAAAGGACCGCAGGGTCAGGGTGCAGGAATGGTAAATGGCCTTAATTTAAGCTTAACTGGAATTTTGCTTAATTGCGGTAGGTACTCAAACTTCCCAAAATCAGTTTTTCCTGTTCAATAAATAACTATAAGTGACCATCAAGCAAAGGTGCGGGAATTTGCAGGGATAGTAGCCGAGATTTTCTTTCTTTAATCTAAGCCTAAGTGCGAGGTTCTACCACCCTTTGTTTCTTTGCTAGAGCTTCTCAAATATTGCAAAATCGCGATTCTTTGACACTGACCTTGTTTTTCTTAAAATCTGGAGCTGACGGAAACTTTATGCTTACGTCAAAAATAGCGTTAACATTAGCTGCATCAAATTTGTTTCTATTTTTGTTGGCGTGTGTAATAACCAGGGAACGGATTTTATGGAAATTGCCTTTTTTTCTGCTAACGAGATAGAGCATATTCGATTAAGAATGTCCACGATTTAGCTTTCCCTGATTCCATATATGCACATTTGATGTTGCCTTTTTTTGCCTTTTTTAAGATATTTGCCTTTTTTGCCTTTTCTACCTTTAAAAAAGTGATTATAGCATTTACACATTTTTTTTAAGATTAAAAATATACACATTCCCCATGCGGCTTATAGAACCGCAGAGACCTCTTGCCAAATTGGTGTTGGAAAAATTCAAAGCCGCTTTCTCAGCTAACGAAGGCTTGGAGACAATAAGGGGTGTGGATAAAATTGTAAAGGGCGAGAAAACGCCCTTATTCCTGATAAGATGAACGTTTCAAACGTTCCATGTTTAAATTGGGGCCCCCTTGTATCATCTTACGTCGAGCACACATTTAGTACATTCAAGGCTTTTCTTCGCGAAAATCGAATGAAAATGCTGCCAGAAAACTTCAAAATGCATCTTGGGGTTCAATGTTACTAGAACTATACAGATTAAAGTTTTATGAGTTAGAAACTCGAAAGGATAAAATAGTCAAAGATTCAAAGTACAAATTTTTCATATAATGAAACTAGTTCATAGTTTTTCTCTTTTTACTTGTAATATAAACATTTCTAAAATAAATGTATTTTTTGATTGTTCTTCGTATTTTCTCTATTTTTTTAGTGCCTTTTCCTGCCTTTTTCGATATTTTGTTTTGCCTTTTTTTTGCCTTTTTTGCAACACCTAGAGCCTTTTCCTGCCTTTTTCACTATTTTATTTTGCCTTTTCCAGCCTATTTCGTTACTTTATTTTGCCTTTTTTATAGGTTTTTAGGTCCTAAAAATCCGTTCCCTGGTAACACCTATTGTTAAATAGCCAATACACGCATGTTTGCGGCGCTTTCAAACACCCTTCGAACTGTAAAACAATGACTCAATTCTATTATACGCATATCTATAATACGGGTAGCGAATTTGAATCAAATCAGACCATAAATAAGAATTTTTGAAATAGATCGGTATCTGGTCCACCCATCAGAAAAAGTATCCTATATTTTAACCCACACAATACGTTACCTACGTGCCAAATTTCAAGCAAATCGGACCATAAATAAGACTTAACGGGGAAAATGGATCCTATATGCTAATTTAGGCAAAAGGCTACCTACGTACCAAATGCATTTTTTAGCATAGCTCGACCCCTGCCCCACGTATCGGAAAAATTAAAACTTTGTGCACTCCTTCTAAACACCTTTCCAAAAAAGCAGCACCCATTCGAATCGGTTATGAAACATATTTAGGAGAAAATTGTTCTCATTTGATTCATGTTCACAATGAATTTCACAATTATCCGAAATTTTCCAAGCTTCACAACGAATTTTCCACCTTAACATTGTCCAAAATCATCAAATCATGCGATAAAATACAAAATTTCGTCGAAAAAAATTCAAATACTTCTCGTTCTTCTGGATTTTTCCGACTTTTCCAGAATTTCCTATTTTACATTCGAAAGCCATCCCGAAGTAATTGCCCAACAAATTCCATATAAAAAAATCAATTTTCAATTTTTCCAATTTCCCGACTTTCCCGGAAAGTTTTCCCAAAATTTTCTATCGTAAAAACCTTCTCCTGGAAATTGCAAACAACTAAATGAAAAGTTTTGCCAAATTGGCCCAACCGTTCTCAATTGATGAATTACTATACATTTTTCACACCATTTTTATATATATATATAGATATACGTATTTAATACATACATACATTCTTGTCACTGCTAATCACATGAATAAAAATCCTAAAAACGAAAATGTGACTGCAATATTTCTTGTTTAAAATGTTTTAGATCCATCGCACACCACGGACTTTATCGGCCGCCGATTTAGTTGGGCTTGCTAGTCTTTCCATTGCACCACAACTAATTGGTTGGAGCAATTAAGTTGGTGTAGTGTGCGCACCTCCATACATCTTCATGTACATATTTCAAGGGAGCCCTACTATTTAAATAGGCGGCCGATAAATTCTGTGGTATGAGGTGGCTCCTATAGCTGCATTATTACATCTATTCCGTGTGTTGCAATATCCACGGAAGCAGCAGTTATGAAGACAATGATTTAAAAATATTAGACAAATTCTCTACTTATATGTTTGGCTTTCCTTTGTTTTATTTTTCCAGCGTCAAAAGCTGGACTTACTTTGGAAAATGTTGGTACAACAAAAAATACGAAACACGTTTTCTGTTAGATAGCTAACATGGCGTATAAGAAGAAGAAGTGAAACTACCCGGAAGAAATCGTATATGCTAATCTAGGCAGAAAGTTAACTACGTACCAAATTTTAAGCAAATCGGACCATATCTACGATTTTT
>NW_016180889.1:0-6534 GCF_001687245.7 Rhagoletis zephyria | reverse complement strand
GGATATGTGATGATTAGTCGCCTCTACACCCATCATAGTGATGAAGGTTAAAACTAAAGCCCACGCTAGCGGAAGCATGGAAACTTTGTGAGACTTAAACTGTTTTCAAAGCACTTTAAGCTTAATTTTTAATTTCAGTATTTACATATGTATGCAGGCGTTGTTGAACAAAAAGAAGACTTTCGGAACTAGTGAAGGTTTAGAGAGATGATTTTTGTCATTTCCCAATTAAACTCTAGTCGGAAATTCAGCAATATTGCAAAAATGTATGGTTTTGTGTGTAAATTAATTTCAAACATAACTTGTTTCTACAAAAAATTACAATTTTCCGAAAACATTTAACCTCTTAACTCCTCACAATCGTTTTTTTGCCCTTATTTTGAAGAACTTATTTGCTTGTTGCAAGTGCAACAAATTTCAAAAAGTTACTGTTGATGGGAATCGGACCAACTGCATTCGATTAAAGTGGCCGAATGTTAAAAAAAATACCAAGGGATTTTAAAAAGTTGGTCACCACTTTCGCAATGTCTTTTTCAAGTGGTCTAACATCCCAAAATCAGAAGGTACAATCTTTCTTTATTTTTCAAATTTCTCTTTGAAATCAATTTTAAATAAGTAACACAAATTATAAAAAAATTAAAATAAAAACATTTTCAATTATCACCTCTTATCACTGATCAGAATCGCTAGAGTAAACCGCCGCCACACAGTGGTTTTAAACTGGAATTTACTGTTCAAAATAGTCAAGAGCCTTAATTTTGAAATATTTGTTTATATAAATAAATTTTTTTTTTAGTGCAAAGTGAAGAGCAAGTAGTAGTTTTAAAGAAAATCGGTTCTCCTGTTCCTGCCAATAAATGTGACATAAATAAATAAAAGCTAGTTGAAACCAATTGTAGGCTTCCCCCAAAACGGTAAAAAATTTCACATGAAAAATTTTTAAATCGAAGACTGAGTGGAAGATTGAACTATCTCGTCAGCCGGTTCGTAAACACTCAATCTGAGAAAATGGCAAAATTTTGCTTGGTTATAAGATTTCAGCAGCTGAGTGGAAAATCGACCTCGGCAACTCGTTGTAAAACGCCCTATCTAAGCAATTTTTTATCAAAGACGTCCTATCAAAATTTGCTTAAAAAACGCCCTATCTCAACTGCCGATATATTGAATTTACATTAAATCAGGACATCTGCAAAGAAAGTTCTCTACAACTACATTCCTCTAGAATTCGTTGCAGATGTGGCCGGAATTCTGAAGTGGGTGCAAACCGTTTTTGCTATCGATAGTTTCGGAACTTGTCGATATAACAATCGATATTTTTATCGATTTTTAAATCGATATCTCAAGCAATTTTTTTATCGATATTGTTATTGGTTTTGTTTTCAATACTGTTATAGATTTTCTTATCGATTATTTACCGATTTTTTTATCAATTATTTATCGATTTTGTTATCGACTATTTATCGATTTTCTTATCGATATTTTTTATCGAAATTGTTATCGATTTTGTTATCGATATTGTTATCAATATTGCTATCGATTTTGTTATCGATTATTTATCAATTTTGCTATCGACTATTTAACGATTTTTTATCGACTTTATTATCGGTTATTTATCGATTTTGTTATAGATATTTTTATCGGCATTCTTAGCGACTTTCTAATCGATCTTTGTTATCGATTATCTATCGATTTTTTATCGATATTTTTATCGATTTTCTGATCGATTTTGTTATGGAAATTTTGATCGATTTTGTTATCGGTTTTGCAATCGATATTTTGTTGGATGTTACTAACGATTTTGTTATCGATAGAATATAGGGATAAAAATGAAGATAACGGAAAACAATAACATAAATGGTATTAGAACGGACAGGGGTAGAGGTAGGGATCTAGATAGAAAAAAGAGAAAAAATATAATGTTACTAAGCAAAAGCAGATGTACGTATGTGCATATGTACATACATATCGTCGTTTAAAGTGCAAGACCGCGTATCAACAAAATGCAAAACCGCGTATGTGAAGTTGTACAAATAATTTTCTAGTGTAAAAACACTCATATTTCAAAATGGTTCTCTTTTTTATAAAGCAATCGCATATCTAACTACACTGAGGGAAAAATACATTAAAATCAAATAGAAACGTAATTGATCTTACTATAAACGTCAACGAAAGTACTGTATATTGGTAAATATTCAATTTAATTACGCGCAAATTAAAATGACCGCGTTCGTACTGAAAAAGCATCCATGAAGTGAATAATCAAGACAAAACCAAAAAAAAATTATATTTGCATGTTGCCTGCAGTGGAATTCGAACCCGACCATCTCCGGATATCATCAACTTGTGGCAAGCATCTATGCGCACTCAGCTACACCCAGGCTTATAAATTTGCTTTCAAATGTTGAATATACATCAACACCACAGCACGCGATGTGTACTACGTATGTATGTGTGTGTTGTCACCGCTCTCAGAGCGGCACTCCCCTGCAGGAAATGTATCTAACTACAAGCTAAACTTAAGTTAGATTAGGAAGGAGCTATAATTCACTTATTATCTGTATATTTTCTTCGATGAAAGCTAACTATATTTCTATGGCGATGGCCGCGAAATAGTCAAGGGTTACCTCTGCATTTGATGTAACTAACTTGTAACTAACTACTTTTGGTCATTAAATATCAATAGGAAAAACAAAATATTCTTATTTATTTATTATTATTATTTTTTATTTACTTTATTTATTTTATTTTATTACATTTCATATTTGTTTACATATTCTCCTGTAGGTGGCCCCATATTCCAACTCCGTCAGACATAACTTCAAAATGATAATATGAAATTTCGATTTTCCTTTTATTTGTCCTCAATTCGAAAACGTATTTGCGAAGTGCATGATATTTATATAGAAACGCGATTAAAGAAAACAATTTCGAGCTTTACTCCTGCACTACTTCTCCACTTGTTTCAAGTTAGCTTTTTGTAGCTAACCACAAGCTATATATTTTATAGAAATCCCGCAAAAAAGCTAACTACAAGTAGGTTATTTTTTACCAATTGATAATTTTTTTCTGCGGGGTCTGCATGCTTGGGGTGCGTATGTACACCTACATATACATTCTCAGATGTGAACAGTCAAATACGTGCGTAATAAATTTTGTATGAAAATATTACTTTTAAATACTAGCATTTTTAAACGATAATCAAATATAAAGTATTCATTTTTACTATGCATTATTTCCCTCAGTGTAGTATATTTCAGTACGAATGGATAAGGATTGAGCCAAGAGCTTGTGTGGGCAAATCCAATTTTTGGCAGCCAATGTCAGATACGCGGTTTTGCAGAATCGCGATACGCGGTTTTGTACTTTAAACAACGACATGTATGTATGTGCATATATTGGTTATTAGACAAAATATGTAATATAAGTTTCACTTCTCCAGTGTGGCCCGGGCGCAGTTACTTTTTTTTGTATCAATACCGATACTGAAGGAGCCAACCGCAAAAGTTTAATTTCGTCTTTAATTTTTTTTAATCGCTCTGGCAAACAAGCTACTTTAACCCGATAAGTTGCTAATTAAATAAAACAAACAGTGGGCTGGCGGGTTAATAGGTACTATAATACAATCTTTCACATCAAAATACGCTGCCATGTTCAAGACATAAATTCACGATCCCACTGTACTGCATACATACTTATGTTGTGTTCATAAAAATTGGTTTAATGATTCAACTTAAACGCCCACATAGGCATCAAATTGGCAAGAACCCTTTACCAAAATGCTTAAGCTACTATGCCATGATTAGCGCAGTCTGCCTTACTTGACCTCATTTAAAGCGCATTCATGAATCTTACTGTGCTTTGGATCCAGTAGTACTTAGTCTCGTTATGTGCCCTCTTGATGTAAGTTGTAGCAAAAAATATAAATGCTACGCTGCGGTTTGCTTCTTTTTTCTTTTGACAAATGCGTGCTGTGCAAACTGATTCAATGCATACGTGAATTATTTGCATAAATCTGTAAAGGATTTGTTGCTACTTGCTGTACGCAGCTTGAGTTTATTAAGAGAAATATAAAGAAAGAAATCTTGCTTTGATAAGTCATTTGCGTAAATATTTTTGCAAGTTTTTTTTTTTATAATTCGCTTGTTGTTTTCTAATCGGATAATATTTACAAGTATGCGCACAATACTTTGTTTTTTTCGATCTTATGTAAAGGGTGCGCCCCAAAAGTGGAAGAACATTAAGAATAAGTTAAGAGTCTGTGTTTCTTCGATATCGTCGATTAATTCAGCGACTTTGAATAAGGGGCTTTGTTGTTGTGGTAAGGCAAAAGTGCACAAAAAGTATAGTGCTTATCATAACTATACGACGCTCACATATTAATAAGTTTTGACTATTTATTTTAATATTTTTTTTTATATAAATGTATTTTATTCTTTAACAAAAACCATATAAAATCAAGTTCCAATATTTGTGTAATATTTTAAAAACTAAATCAACAAACTTTCGTCAAAATTTCGAGGTTTTCAATTAGTAGTAGTTTGAAGCCCATTCAAAGAGTGCAAGTCTGAAGTAGCCGCGACTTACCGTTGATTTTTGGCCATATATTTTTTGGACGATATCAGTCATTTTCTTCTATACGAAGTATTTTCGACAATTTTTTATATGAGAAAATGAGCAATACCACGACCAGCCGGGTTCTATCAAAAAAAAGTCTCGAAGCTGTAATACTGCAGGTCAGTCAATTTATGTAACAATATCACGATGAACACGACAAATTTTAGGAGAAGTTCGGTCAAAGCCGCCAAAAATATGCGAAACGTTTTGGAGTAGCGTTTCGTCAATGCTGAAGAAGCAACGAAAACTTTAATGGAGTAGGGAGAGTTCTTCATTTTCTCTGTATTACTGTCCTGCACTGCTTAGGAGTAGAGTGCGTCTTCTTGGGTTTCCTTAGTTTGATGATTAATATGAAAGTGCGGATTTTAATCTAAGGTGTGGAATGAAGATCATTAGGGACTCAAATGGTGCAGCAAGGAGAAGTGCAGCTTTCCCAATAGTGGTACACAACGGGCCTTCTACTTGAGATATATATATTTTTTTGTCGGAACTTAATACACAAAGCAGCGCAGCAATAAATGAAATGATAAAAGTTCAAATGGAGAAAAAACTCAAAACTTCGGGAGCTAGTTTTATAGGTCAATGTAACTATTTTTATCCAATTAGATATAAAGCACCGTTATGTTTGTTTCGCGACATAAGATTTTGACCGAAAAAAAGTGAATTTTTCTCACCGTGCGGTTACTTTTTTTTATAAAATTAGTACTTTTTCATTTATTTTGAAACGAGTGACTATATTGGGATCCCCTTTAATTGCAGACTGACATACACGGTATTTTTTCTGTTTCGGTTATTTTTATGTTCGTTGCGTACTTCTTTTTATAATGTTTGGTTGGGAGTTGTTTTTTTTTGGGGGGGGTTTGCTTAACACAATTTTTTGTGTGTTTTTTCTCATTTTTTATCTTTTTTACTCGTTAACTTGGGCTTCATTGTTTTGGTGTGGCGCGCTTTTGGGTTTTCGCATTTTGAAGGCAATGTACCGTCAATGATTTATGGCATCACAACATTGTCTTATGAGCTGCTTTACACGCCACGCTTGCTGAAAATTTGAAGCTACTTACCGCACCGCCGCAAACGGTTTACTTACGAATTTTTCGACTTTTTTCATTTTTCCCTTGGTTGCCAATGCTTTAATGAACGAATTTTGCATGCTTTGTTCTTAAGTTTTTTTTTTTTTTTGCTCTAGTTTTATTCAATAATCCTTTCTTGCACTTCTTCCTCACACAAATTTTTCACACTTCAGTTTAGCAGTATTAAGCTGAAAATTTATATGCTCACAGTTGACTGACAAGGAAGGTTATCAGATGCATTTTTTATAATTAAGCTATGAAGATATGCGTATACGTATTTTCGCTCTTCATTTAAGTATAAGTGTTCTCATTTATTATTAAATAACTGAATTCGCAGCAGACAAGAGCTAAGCAGCTGATATGCACTGAAAGTATAATCGGGCTTTTGTGAGGAGTAGATTGGCATTGATAATATTCTGTGTTGTACAAGGAATTAAAATTTGATTTATTGAATCAGCAAGTAGCAATTTCATCGGAAAAAATTGTGCGCCACTTTCTTATGTACCTCATACAATTACAACCCTGAGGAGCTTTGCGAAAGCAGCGAACATCGAGCAAAATCAATATTAGCAAAAATATCGAAAACAAAGAAAAAGTGCACATATTAAGTAGTAAAACTTAAATGACTTAATGCCCATGATGACCGAGCATAAAAATTTTGCCAACAGCATAAAACTGTAGAGAATAAAAACTTTGCTTGTCTCGACACAAACTTTAATGTGCCGCCAAGCCATGCGGAGGTTGAACAAACCTTAAACAGCATCCAGAGTTTCTAAGAAATGCATTCACAATAAGCACAAAAAAAAAAAAAACAATGCGAAAAATGCAAAGAAATTCCAGTTCAAATTAC
>NW_016180888.1:0-6534 GCF_001687245.7 Rhagoletis zephyria | reverse complement strand
CTCCTAGGCTAGTCTATCTAGCTGACTAGCCGTTATTTTTGTTGTTGCTTCTTCTTCTGTGTACAACCCTCGTATATACACTGAGTTTTGACGACAGCTCGACGGCAGAAGCACAGTGCTACTTCAATCGAAGGCCCCACTGCTACACTGCTACCCTACCACCATCATACTACTAATTCAGAAACAGAGGCAGAGCATTCAGATTCTGATTCGCCACCACCACCATCATGATTATTAATATCATGTGTGTGTGCCCAGCTACTGTACGACATTTGGATAGGTTTTATTGTGCCCAGACTGTTTCTTATGCCCCAATGAGATTGCTGCTGCTGCTGTTTGCCTGTTCCAGGGCAATCTTGTAAAGATGCATTACCGAGAGGACCAGAGCAAATAATACCGTCATTGTGTGTTTCTTTTTTCTTCTTTTCTCCCACTTTGCCAACCAATAAGCATCAGGGGCAGCAGGGGCACAGGAGCAATGTGCATAAAACTGCTAATATACAGGCTGAGAAGCTGTCTCTGTCTCTGTCTCTCCTTGCACGGCAATCATTATCAACGTTAAATCTAGTAGTTGTAGTACCGTAGTTGCCGTCCTTCTCTTCCTCCTCCTGCATCATTGCTACTGGCCTCTAAGTGCCTATTCACACAGACACAGAGTCAGACGGAGACACAATGCCGGAGGACTCTGTGATTTGTGACAGCGGCAAAGTTGTGGCACTGAATGAGAGGGGAGCCCACTGCACTTTGAACTACTGCTAAACTGTATCTTTCTTCCTTTTGCTGTTTGCCCCCTGAAGACTTGACTTGAGTTGCTTTGAATTGCCCTTTTTCCCCTACAGTCTTTCCAAAAGTTAGCTCCGTGTTAGTTTAACTTTTAACTTTGAAATTAAATCGCTGCCATCTTGCATCGACCTCTAATTGGCATCGCTGCATGCACGCTGCTGACGAGGGCGCAAATCTCTGCAAAAAAGTGAGGAGTACTCGACTTGACTTGACTTTCTCTTCTCGTTCCCTTTTCTTTTCCCCTCGCTGCTTGCATCCTTAAATTGTGCCTGCTCAGTGGGTCGATGGGCAATTTATCTCCTCCTTTCTCTTTCCCGTCAATTTCCGCATTTTGGCAAGTGCTACTCAATTTCCGCGGCGGCCGCTCACTCAGCGGCCTCTAATTAGCAGCTGCACATTTGCATCTTTTTTTCGACTGTTCTGCAAGTGCAGGACTAGTGCTCTCTAGTGAAGCGCTAGCCTGCTAGCAACCAACTTTGCCGTACAACTAAAGAAGAAAAAAGAAAGAACGGTTTTTTCTGCTCTTCGGATGATGTGACTCTGTTGCCCTTTCTGCTGTCGCACAGTCGTTGCCGTCGTCGTCGTCTCCGGCACCGGACTCGGCGACTGTGCTCGCGTTTGCGATGGGCAGTCAAGTGGAATTCGTCGGCGACGGCAATTTGCAGGCTAAGCGAGCGATTGGCCACGCTCAGAGCATCAGCAACAGCAGCAGTATGCAGTGTTGGCTCTTTTTCTGCTCGGTGACCACCACCACCACTACCACCAACTCTGCCAGTGAAAGTGAATGAGAGTGAGTGTGAAAGTGCCGCCGATTGCAGGCAGCCACTCTGCTGGCATTCACAGTCACTTGCAAACTGTCCCCTGATCTTTGAGACGCTATTCTCTTCACTGCAGTGCACTGCAGTGTCTGCTGTAAATCGATTCGATGTGAATCGCTTCTTTTTTCTACTTTCTCTCGGTGACATGTGACACTGCCTGAGTTCTGCTGCTGCTGCTGTTGCGACTTTACTACTGCTAGCCATTACTGCTGAGCTAATTAAGTTTTTTAGTGTGACAATCACAGCGAGCGAACACAATCTATCTATCTTTGGTGAATCTTGCTGAATATTTGTTTGTCCTCCTTCTTAGACTCCGAGTGGTGGTGCACTGTACACGAATAACAACAGCTACTGCCGCCGCCACTCTATTGGCATAATTAAGTGGTGCTACTTTTTTTTGTGGCATCGTTTTCCTCTTTTTCCTTCTCCTCTTTTTGAATGGACGCATTTTGAGAGAAACAATATATGCGACTACTATTGTTTGTTGCAGAGTGTGTTCTGTAATCTCATTCAATGAAGAGGAGAAAAAGAGAGGCGGAGGAGGCACTGACAGAGAAAAAAGAAGGGCATAGGAAATGAAAGTGAAGAAGTCTGGCGCACTGAGCACTAATTGCCTTATAAATCAGCAGTGTTTTGGACATTTTCGAATGCTGGCTGTTTGGCTGGCTAGATGGTTTGTTGTTTTGAGGAGAATGGTTGGTCTGGCCTCTGTCTGACTGACCGTTACGCACACACTTCACTTCACTTTACTAACCTAGCAGCTGATGATCAATGTCCGTCTAATGTACAATGACAGAGTATCTTTCAGCANTGAAAGTGAAGAAGTCTGGCGCACTGAGCACTAATTGCCTTATAAATCAGCAGTGTTTTGGACATTTTCGAATGCTGGCTGTTTGGCTGGCTAGATGGTTTGTTGTTTTGAGGAGAACGGTTGGTCTGGCCTCTGTCTGACTGACCACTACGCACACAATTCACTTCACTTTACTAACCCAGCAGCTGATGATCAATGTCCGTCTAATGTACAATGACAGAGTATCTTTCAGCGAGTGGGGCAATTCAGCCCCTTGTAATCGAATCGGCCGGCGCGCAACAGAGAGCCATGACAGAAACAGAAACAGGAACAACTCCACTTTTTGTTGTTTGTTGGGTGAATGGGGGTGGGGGCAACCGAATCGGCGAGAGGGCAACCCCAGCTAAAACTCAACTTGGCCATCGTTCTTCATTTCCCATGCGATCATGTGGCGAGGATTTAAATTGTGTTTGTCCTAGACTTCCCCGGTCTTGTTGTACTCTCTCACTTGCCTCCACTTTTCAGTTGCAATTGTAGACAACTTCGCCTTCAATTAAGGGCTGCTCTGACGATTACACAAAGAGACGGGCAGAGAGAAAGAGAGAGACTGAGTGAGGGGAGGCACAAATTAATTTGCCCTACTAGCCAGAAAAATACCAGAAGAACATGTCTGCTAGCAAATGGGCCCTAATTGCCTTACGCACATATTGGCCAAAAGAAAGGGAAAAGAAGAAAAAGAAGAAGGAGGCCAATTCGGTTCTCTCCTTTTTTGCCTTTNTTCCCCGGTCTTGTACTCTCTCACTTGCCTCCACTTTTCAGTTGCAATTGTAGACGCCTTCGCCTTCAATTAAGGGCTGCTCTGACGATTACACAAAGAGACGGAGTGAGGGGAGGCACAAATTAATTTGCCCCACTAGCCAGAAAAATACCAGAAGAACATGTCTGCTAGCAAATGGGCCCTAATTGCTTTACGCACATATTGGCCGAAAGAAAGGGAAAAGAAGAAGAAGAAAGAGGCCAATTCGGTTCTCTCTTTCTTTGCCTTCTCTTTGTCCCCTTGGGCGCAGCACTGAGACCGAGCTGGCTGGTGGCGTCATTGCCGCCTGGCAGTGATGAATGGCGCCCGTTACCTAAGACACAGACGCCATTTCCTGTTTGGCTGTGTTTGTTTGCCTCTGAAGGCTGCTTCTCAGTGTCTTTGCTAGCTGGTCGATGTCTGCTCTATTTCAATTGCTGAACTTTGCTTGGCAAAAAGTTCGCAAAGCTTCAGCACACACACATTTAAGCAGACTTTGCCATTAGCCGTACTCCACATTTGGACCTGGGCAATCTGCTGGCCGAGTGGAATGAAGCCAAATGGCTCAGTGACCAGTATTTGCCGCTGTTTGTCTGCCCATTAATTATTATTGTCTAGTGCAGCAGCAGCAGCAGTCACAGTCACAGTTGAATCGTTTGCTGGCTCTCAAACCAAAGTTGACTGGCACTTTTCAAGACGCAATAGCTCAAATGCCGCTGTAGCCACTGCGTTTTGTTTTCAGNGCACACACACATTTAAGCAGACTTTGCCATTAGCCGTACTCCACATTTGGACCTGGGCAATCTGCTGGCCGAGTGGAATGAAGCCAAATGGCTCAGTGACCAGTATTTGCCGCTGTTTGTCTGCCCATTAATTATTATTGTCTAGTGCAGCAGCAGCAGCAGTCACAGTCACAGTTGAATCGTTTGCTGGCTCTCAAACCAAAGTTGACTGGCACTTTTCAAGACGCAATAGCTCAAATGCCGCTGTAGCCACTGCGTTTTGTTTTCAGCTGCTGTTTGCTGCCGCTTTCAATTTCCTTTTTACTTTGATTTAGTTCTCTTCTCGTTTTCCTTTTCTCTCCATTGCCTTCTCTAATTGACTTTCTTCTCTCTTTTTTTGCCTCCCCTTCCATCTTTTTCTCCATTGACCGTCATCACCACTGGACTGGACTTAATCAAACTGAAACTAACTAAACTTGACCTCTCTCTTTCGTCTTTTTCCCTTCTGCTCCTCTGCTTCTTGAACACATCACATCTTTTCACTGATTCAACTCTGCCCGCCTCATCTCGCATTCTTCTGTTGCCGTTTTTATTTTTATATTTTCATCTTTATTTATTTTTTATTTTTACCACCATCACCATCACCACTACCACTGCTGCTATTTTTCTTTGACCATTCACCGCCTTTCTGTCTGATCGGCAACACAACCACCACCACTACAACCAACACTTCCAAACTGTGCTTTCACTCAAACGCCACCACAGTTCCTCCTCAGCCGCTAAACATCACGTTTCCGAAGTTCATTAAAGAAAATGATACTGTAAGTAGATGAAATTTTTATAGCCCATAGTGTTCATAGATCGGTGCAAGCGAAAGCAGACGAGGCAGCAGCAGTGGACTGCGTGCCACTACTAAACAACTAACTGGTTTCTAACTGTATTAGCCTATTTGCACTAACCACTCGGCCATATATCCGCGCTGGAAAATCTTGGCATGGTGGTGGTGGTGGCAGAGATTTGACTGAAAAAAGTGTGCAGTTCCCAGCTGCTACTATTTTTGCCCAACAGTTTTCAGTTTTAGATGCTCTTGATGGTGGTTCACTATCCACTGCTGCTGCTGTTGGGACACGCTCGCTCCTCTTGATCGGTGCCATTTAGCAGTGTGCGCTGGTCGTTATTGTTGTTTTGCTTCAAGTCTGCAATTCTGCAGGCTTCCACTCTATTCCCACTTTGCCACTACTGACTGACTGTCCCAATGACCAACTGCACTCACCCACGCACACGGCAATTTGCTAATTCACAAACACAACAGTTGAAGTGTCTGTAGTGGGGGAGGAAGCAGTACAGATGGTCCTGGTTGTTGCTGTTGCTGTTGCTGTTGTTGTTGTTTTTTGTTACTGTTTTTGATACCCATTACAACAGCAGCCAGCTAGCTAGCAAGCACACACACTCATGACGCCGTTAAGTTATGAGTCGAAATGACCAAAAAGAGAAAGAGAAACGACCATGGTCATATTTCAGTGTTCACTAGTTCTGCCGGCTACTTCGCCGTCCACTCCTCGACGACTGAGTGCACTGTGTGGCAGAATTGAGTGATTGTGCGTGTGTGGTAGTGTTTGCAAGTCTATGTGTGTATATTGTTTAATTGCTGTTGAAATTGCCGATTAATTAGGCTGCACTGTGCTTGCACTTATTAGTGGTGGTGGTGTAGCACTCCAGTGCACTGCCACCACCAATCACGGCGCACCAGCGGCCACTGAGCTAGCACAACTGGACACAGAATCTGGTTAGTAGTAGTGGTGGTAGTAGTAGTGACCCTAGCACTATCACCACTGCTGCTGCTGTCCGATGACTTGTATCAATCATTGATTTCAGCAGCAGCAGCAGCAGTCATATTCACTTGCCCATTACACGTTAGTGGGCAAGTGACTGGGGCAGTGCACCGCCTGCCTTTGCCCGCGTTCCCGATTCGAAATGAACTGGCCAATTTTAATTGGTCATTAATCATGCGGCGCCCATTTGGGCCTTTCTGTACTTTCACTGCTGCCGTTGTTGCAGGCCTTCTCCATACGGTTCTTTCCTTTTGCCCTGCTCGCCCAGCCAGTCAAGCGCAGTCTGTCTCTGTCTGTCTGCTGACTGGCATCGCTTAATTTGTCTCCATAGTAGCGGAGGCAGCGTTCGGCGTTCTCTATTCTTTATATTCTCTACACTCACTTGCCAATTTATTACCAGCCAGCTAATTGTTTCATTTGCTTTTTATACACACACACACACATAGACACTTTGTTCACTTTCCTTTTTTAAACGAAGCAAAATCTTTTATTTATCTTCTCTTCTTTTTTCTGCTCTTTTCACTTTCTCTTACTCGTATTAGTGGGCCAATATATAATTGTGCCAGAGAGCGCCCTTGCGAAGCTGCTGCTGATGCTGATGCGGCTACGTTCCGCTCCATCTCCATCTACTTTAGAGAGCGGGAAAAGCGAGAATCAATTAGCTAAACAGAGAAATCGGCTACTGAGTTTTTATACAACGACAATGTCTCTCTGTGTATATCTATCGCAATGAGACTCTGTCACTCGTTCGCTTTTTCAGCAGTGACATACACTGCTGGTGGAGGAGAACTGG
>NW_016180887.1:0-6534 GCF_001687245.7 Rhagoletis zephyria | reverse complement strand
TCGCTGTAAATTGAACTGTTTTGGCAGTTTCTACTCGTTCTTCTTTTCGATTATTCTTTGTTTACTTGTGGTACACAAATGTCAACGGTCAGGACGGCGCAATCTTGTATTCTATCATTCTTGTATGAGATCCCGCACGTGTAGACCACATAAACCAAAAATCCAAGATCACCTAATCAAAGAAGCAAGAAAAAAGTATATTTCTGAGCGTTTTTGACATCTGCCTAAGAATGAAAACAAAGAAAACGAAAAAAGCGCGGTGATTGGGTGCCATTAAATTGGTATTTATTATAAAATATACAAAGGGAAACTTGATGACAATTAGCAAAAAAAGTTCATAAAATATGGTTTTCATGATTGAAAGTGTTTTACAATCGCATATCATTACCACGGGTCGATTTNATGACAATTAGCAAAAAAAGTTCATAAAATATGGTTTTCATGATTGAAAGTGTTTTACAATCGCATATCATTACTACGGGTCGATTTTTCAATGCCAACGTTCTGGCCACAAACGTGCATCCACTTTTCACGCAAATTAACGCGTTTTGGCAAACCAAACATACACACAAACTTGTTCCAATCACGCAGCACTTCATTTTATATCATAAATATGTAATAAACCAAAATTTATAATTAAAATCGCTGCAGAAAACACATTCAATCGCTAAAAAAATCACCACGAAGAGGTAGAAGACGGTGTAAACAAAACCGAAAAACGTCAAAAACGCTACGCAAACTTTTTTCTGAAAATCGATTACAAATACAACGATGGCTGATTAGGTGATCTGTAGCCCGTTTCTGTAACTTTTCTCTACCGATTATTTCTCTACTGGTAGAGAAAATACGTCATTCTCACCCATGATAAAAATATAGTAAGGTAGAACCGCTGAGAGTCACTTTTAAGATTCTTGACGTTTCCAAACAATTTAATTTTTAAATTTACTCACAAACTCACACACACATTTTCATTTTCAATCTCAAGCAACAACAATTTCGAACAATTTCAATTTTTTATTTTCACTTTTATATGATTTTAAAATGTTGGCAAACTTCAAAAAAAAATCATGGCCGACAAATTGAGAGAACGGTTATACCTTGCTATGTTTTTATCATGATTCTCACCTACTAATTAGCAGTAGAGAATAGGGCGGCGAATTCATATCTCAATTCGCCTTGGTAGAGAATTGTTACAGAAACGAGCTACTGTAGTCGTTGGTTCATGGTAAATTACTACACTGCGCTAGCATAAATTTAAAAAAAAAATCGTTTTTTAGAAATAATTGAGAGGGATCAAATTCTAGGTGGCAGACCATTGGCCGGTCAAATTCTTTACGAACGCCTTTTAATTCACTTGCGGCATGTTTTGAAGTATTTTGGTGGGAAAAATACATGCCGGAGTGGCAACACTATTGGAGTCTTCATTTGTTTTGATCTCTTCTTTATTTTCTATGCCATTTCGTCATTTTGCGTTTGGCCGTTTTGATTTCGCAGAAAACATTCTAGACGTGAATTGCCAGAGTGGTAGGGATAGTGGATTTATTGTTTTGCAATCACTTATAGGAACTAGGGAATATCAATATGAATTTACTAGAACTACCAGACTGTATGCTCCTGGACATCTTCGAGTTTCTTACCTATGAAGAGGTATCTAAAAACCGCTTGGTAAGTATCCAGCTATGCAAAGAAAAAAGTGGAAAACCACGAGTTAGTTACACATCTAACGGCATAATGTTTGTCAATTTAAATTCTAGGTTTGCAGAAGAATAAACCAAATTTGTCAACAAGTGCTAAACGGAGGTTTCAGTCGCGCTGTTCGTCAGCACACAACTATCTTTAAACGCATCAAATCAATGCTCCCGCGTAGGGAATCCGAACGACGGTGTGTACCTAGAACCTAAAAAAACTATGACGTCAATAGAGAGTAATATATTTTTTTACAGGAATCATAGTCTTGCGCGTCATGCAGATATCCTAACATCCATAGAGACGCGAATTTCCATGCTTTCAATGACATATTGCAAGTACATAGACCTGAATTTGTGCTGTTTCATTCCCGGTCGGGTGTTGGATGAAATTTTTCGAATTCTCTCATTGGTGTCAAAAACGCGTAAAACCCTTCGGCCACATGAAGTTCTCCAGGAGTTACGGGATATATCGTCCATGGCTATAGAACATTTTGATGAAAAAATCGCAAATCTTTTAAAATCGTATGTAGATTCTGTTGGAAACAGGTCTAATGCTGGCGGTATTGAAAACAAACGTATAACACCGGCAAGTTCTGGTTTAGGTAACATAATCTTCAGTGTTCAGACTGGTAGCTCCAGTATGTGGCCACAATCAAACAGCACGTCCAAAATGTGGACACCACCAACACGAGCAGCTCCAATGAAGATGACTTGCAATACATGCAACGACTCCGCTTGTGAAGCTATACTTAACCGTATGGCTGCACTGATTAACATGAAGTCGCCACATTCAGACAGTTCTGATTCCACAGATTGGGACTCTTTGTACACCGCAATAGGGTGCTGCGGTAGTAAAACAGCTGGCACGAGCCCTAGAAACGAAGGCCAACAAAATCGCAGTGGATGCCCAGAAGCAAGAGCTACCATGGCCAAGTATAAGAAGCTTGAGTTGGAGTACAAAAACGGAATCCAAAGGGTATAAATACGATGTTTTTTTTTGCCTATTATTATAATCGAATATAAATTGCAGATGAACCGAATGCAGCATATACAGGTGCAACAATCGCGCCGCTTACAACAGACTATGAACACTATTGCTTCGATGAGCACTCAGATCACTGAACTTAAAAAACGTTTAGAGGACTTGGACGCCAAGAACAGGGAAATATCTGCAAATATTAAACAAATTAATCCAGCTACAGGGGAATCAACTAATGCAGCACCTGTTGTTGGTGCGGTACCTTCTACAGAAGTGAATGATGACGGAGTAGATGTTAGTATTGACCCATCGGAAGGACCGTCAGCTGCCAAAAAACGACGTTGCGAAGGAAACTCGACTGGGGGGAAGAGAAAACCTGACGCGGGCGAAAATCCAGAATAGGTTTCTAAGTTCAAACATTTCCAAAATTACCGATTTTTATTAGCGATTTAAAGGATAAGTGCAACTGCTAATGTGTTTTCAATTAGGAATCACATCTTAAGGATAGCTGGCTTCCTAACCATTATTACCTTTTCATAAGATAAGTCTTGAAATACATATTTAGCATTTGATAACGCCCTAATGCACAAGCTTCCAGAAGCCAGCCGATCTGAGCTCATTTATCTACCAAAATCTTAAATATTTTCATTGGGCGGATATGCAATGTCCATTTTGATCGACTGATTTTAATCATAGCTGATTTGTTGTATTAATGCAAGAGAAATGATTGCTTTTTGGGAACTGTAAATACCTAGCAGTTATGTATTTTATAACCTTGTTTAAATAAATTGACTTATGCCTATAGTTTATTTCTTTATTAGAAAACATTGGTCGCTTAGTGGTCCTTTGCATCACCATTCATAGACCTTCGTTTTTTTTTTCTTTTCAAATAAATCTAAAACGATTTTATGTTTAGGCTGCGGATAAAATTTAGTACCGATTAGCTTTTTCGATGAAAGTTGGACGTTTTTAAGCAAGAATAAAAAATGTACCGTGTCCCGGATAGTGAAAAACATTGCAAATGCCGAGTATAATTTATGAAAATAGGCGATATTAATAAATGAATCGTTTGCGAGATATATGTTTCGAAAAGTAGCCTGCCAATTCGGCTTTAAGGCTGATATTTAATGCTTCTTGTTCTTGCCGTACCGTTCATATTTGCTCTTTGACGAGTGCCAAAGGGCCAACGGGATTGCTAATGAGGGCAACGTCATTATAGCGAAAGCAACCCAATCAAAGAAGTGTGATGAGAACCGCTTGTTGAATTCACCAAGATTGATGATGCCACCTTCACCAGGCTCTGAGCTTACAGCCAGTTGCAACTATAAACCAAATTCATTAATACTTATATCGATTTACATTTAAGTAATTATTTACCTTTTCGACCTCTTCAACAGGCTTATAGGAAATCTCGGCGGCAGTAAAATTGAAATATCCGTACGATTTTGGACGCACCACTAAAACATGTGTGTAGTTGGCTTGTGGAGCAATACGCTCCACAGTGGCTGTGGGTTGACCTCCGACTACATCGAACGCTTCAGAAGGGAATCCATTGTCTACTAATTTTACATTGGTGGCGGCGCCGTTTCCTACATTGTAAATTGTATATCGCACCAGCAAATCACTCTGTTCAACCAGATATTTGTTGAGGATTTGTTTCGAAACAAGCAAACGTGCGCTGGTCTCTTCATCCGAGAGGCAAACATTTGAAATGGCTAATAGGAGGCAGGTCGTAAATAGTGTTTTGAACATCCTGTAAGGAGTGCCAGAAATGTTAATTTCAAGTTCATTGGTACAGAGAATAAATTTCCAAAATTTCACATTGTCGACGTGGAAACTAAAGCACCCGGCAAAGCAAAACTATATGCCATCGGCAATGTTATTTAAATATTTTAGCCAGTTGTGGTTCATACATTATTAATTGTACTTACATGAGTAACTCTAGATAATAATTTCAGCTAAAATATCTTAAATATGTTGTTAAATTTCTGCACTACACGAACAATGTCCCATCAATACAACTTGATAAAATTGTAGTGAAATTTTGACGGGACTATGTGACGTGTAAGCTTCGTGTTTTTCAAATGTCACAATTCGTATTCACAAGTTGTGGCGCCATCTAATTGTGATGTGTTAGACGATCAAAAACTTGATTTCAAGTTGATCACACGCAGCTGTTTGACTTGACTCTCAAGTTGCCTCACGACTTGAAAGGAAAAATTTGTATCAAGACGAAGTTCAAATTTAAGGGTTAATCTTCATGAAACCAAAGAACGTAAATCTATAAGAAGAGACAACCCGCTGAAGTATGACGAGTGAGTCAAGAAGGTTTGCAAGAAGAATTCGCGTCCGTTTTGATATCTTACTAGTAGATTTACAACAGGTTTCGCGTCCGTTTTGACATTAAGCAAGGCAAATTTATACAAGGTGGTGTTGATGACGAATTCAGATTTTCGCCGCGGTACTTCCTAATGCCAAAATGATGTGTTTGTTGTAAAATGAATTCGCCTTGTTTATTGCTAATTTATTCAAATTCTGTTAATTTTGTGCCGCTCTGTGCTCACGCCAGAGAACGTTTATGAATGAGAAGGCGCATTTTCTTTGTGAACTAATCTTGGAACTAATTGTCGCCAAAAATTTTGAGTTTTGACCATGCGCTGAGTTGAACGCAAATGTTGATCGCAAAGTTGAACTGGTTGAACAATGCAGACTAATTTAAAATGTGCAGCCCGCCTTATGAGATTTACCTGTTTTTATACTTATCGATAGTTATCAATTTATCGAATGTTCACAATGGTTTGTTTACAATGCTTCATCAACTTGCATCAACTTGCAGCTGGTTTTTTGTTATTTTGTTGATATACCTTTTATGCATTTAATTAACATCGATTTAGAAGGTAAACGTGCGTAGCCAAGCTAAGAAGACGGGCTTGAAATCGAGGTAAGTGCTTATTGCCCAAATATTGTGTAAATCCCAGAGAATAATTTGTTTACATACACTTGTGTGGTAGCACAAGTTGACTTACTACGACCTTGAATGACCTTTCATGCGTATTGTCAGTAAATTGCTTGGCCTAGTGTACGTAGTCAGTTTTTAGTATTCAAGCGTTTCGGACGTTAAATCGTTGTCTAATCTTAGTTCGGCTTTGTAAAGATTTGGGGGAAAAATAATTTTGTAAATATGTCGAGTATTTCTGTTGTTGCTACAAAGCCATATGATGGGCAAAAACCCGGCACTAGTGGATTACGCAAAAAGGTATCTGTATAAATTAGTTTGCAACATTCGACTTAACGATTTAGTGTGAGTTGGAATAAACTAAACTAGTCTTCTTAAAAGGTAAAAGTTTTCACGCAACAAAATTATACTGAAAACTTTGTCCAGTGTATTTTGGACGCTAATGGTACAGCATTGCAAGGATCGCTAATTGTGGTGGGCGGTGATGGTCGCTACTATTGTAAGGAGGCAGCGGAGCTTATTATCCGTATGTGCGCTGCGAATGGGGTGAGTTTTTGGGCAATAAAACACTTGTCCACACAAATATCTCTGCTGTCAGAAGTAACAACAGTAACTCCATTTAAAACTTTGTAGTTTTTGTAAAATGTATCAATTTTTTGCGTACCTATTATCGGTCCTCTGTAAGCAAGAGTTGTTAAAATATAATTGTACATAAATGTTTCATAAGTATGTACACATTTAGTTTAAATAAGTTTTTTTAGTGAACAAAACTAAAAAAATATCAAAGAAAATTTGAATAACTGGCGCCACAGATATGTATGTATAGTATATATAGTACATACTACTGATAAACTGATAAACTGAACTTATAAATATGCTTTATCATTATTAGGTTGCAAAATTATTGGTTG
>NW_016180886.1:0-6534 GCF_001687245.7 Rhagoletis zephyria | reverse complement strand
ATTAATATACCCTTGTGCACAAGTGCGCTCGGGTATAAAAATATCCGCTTCTTCAAGTGAATGTGCTAAGAGTGATTTAGAGCGGAGTTATGCAGACGTCTAACACGCCATGTTTACCTACATACATATGTACATACATATATACATGTGTGCCCACTTGTTGCCACATAACTCACGAAAATTTCCCAACACATATTCACCCAAAAAAAAAATTTCCCATTCAAAAATTATGATATGAGTTAATTTCATTTGAATGCAGCAACGACGTCAAAGTTAGTTAGTTGGTTGCCTGGCTGCTTGATGGCTGCCTCACATAGCACTAGTATGTATGTGACAGCGTGAGAGCTTTTGTCAAGAGTTAATAAGGGATTTACGGTTACTTGCACACATATGTACATATGCATACACCCACCGAAATTTTAGCCACATACTTCTTTCCTTCACTTCATACGTCCTTCCGGTATGTACCGGTAAGTATAAATGACTGTTCATATACACACATATACATACATATGTTGATGTATGCGTAGTGTGCTTTTGCTGCTATTTGGCTTCACATTTGTGTTGTCGGCTTTCATCAGCAATATTTTGAACTTATCAGCGTCTGGCAGGCGTCTGCGATTTATTAAAAATTTTGTAAAGGAATCCTTTTGTTTTCGCTCACTCGCAACGCAACGCAACGCAACACAACGAAACTTTCTCCCGGCAACTTACCGCTTTTCCTGCCCCCGCCGTACTTGAATTCTTTGCCATCCGGCGTGTTGTGTATGTTTTAAATACTCATAATATGAAAATCATATTGAAATTCTTGCAATTATTTACATTCATTTAGCTTATTAAGTCAAAAGTGCTTTCACTTAGAGTTCATTGATAAGGGATCCTTTGTTATTTGCTGAAGAATTTGCGCTGTTGGAAGCTTTATTTATGGATTTATATGGTGAAAGGCTGGTTGCGCAGCAATTTCATACTTTTATTAATTTGAGGTGCTGTTGTGAGTTTGATATAATTAAAGTTGTAGGTAGAGGAGCTGTAAAGGCAATAAATACAAACACAACAGCGTCACGATAGGTGTCCTTCAAGGCAACTCGACTAAATGCTTTTTGACGAACATTATCCATTCCAAAGCTATTAGAAGTACATACCTCAAAAATATCTCAAAACAACTTCCCATATCAACATTAGGACGTGCATAGTCTTAAGGGGTATCCTATACATTTTTTTCAGCAGCTTTCCCTAAATATTTTTCGCCGAGAAAGTCTTTTAAGGCTTGTGATGTAACGGGTACAGCGGACGGCTTCCACTGGATAGTCACGGGAGCACTAACCTCTACACCCATCAAATTTCTGGAATTAATTCTAAGTCTTTCACCGGTGGAGCTCTTTGCCCCATTTCTGGCCGGTAGCAGTGCGACCAGGTTGAATGCAAACCAGCCGTGACTGTGACTGTTGTATGGGTCCCTCGAACATTCCAGGCAAACGAAGAGTTGGCTCAGAAAGCAAGGTACTTTTTTCAGTCACCGAGTTGTAATCGAATGATGAAATTTAATAGCTAATTTTTGGTCCTAAATATGATTGTGAGATATTGATAAGGTAAGATGGAAAAACTACAAACTACCGGTACAAATTGACGAATCAGCGATAGGGGTTCATGACAAAATTTACTCGAGGTTTTTAACCATAAAAAATCAATCGATTAAACTTCTACGATATAATGCTTACACCTGTGGTTAGGCGAAGGATATTCTCCATCGATTTTATGTCTTTATTCGTGAGGAGAAGTTCAACCCACTTGCATGTCTAAAAAATATTGCTCATTCTAATGGCACAGAGTGGGCTGAGCCAAAAGAACCTGAAGGTAGAGTTCTAGACGTACGTGTAGTCAACGATACAGGATACCTCTATACCAACATACTACAATGTTGAGTTCCTCGAATTTTAGTGAAGTGACTTATTCACAATACTGGTTACATTGGACGACGCGGAGCTCCAGTTATGTTGGTATTACGCTGATCCATCCTTGTGCACGAACAATCTGCTTCGATGTATTCGTAGATGACGTAGACCTAAGAGCCGAAAATAATAAAGTACACAAGTCTGGCAAGCTTTCTGAAAGCTCAATGCAGCCAAATAGTTTATGTGCAACATAAAATCTTTGTCTGATAGAGTTCATCGGAGAAGATAATAATAGCCATGCAGCTAGGGTGCCTATAACTTTCTGCTCACTTTGAATCTGTGGGGAAACTTTGAAGCAATCCTAATTAAGCATCTTACGCTACAAGGAATATCGCCCCCAAAGACAAGGCTGCCACAGGCAATTTTGTAGCAAGTATAAGTGGTACTGGGTTATCTTTAAACCCCTCTTACGGACACTTGACAATTCTTGGGATACCGAAAGAAGCGTAGTTATAAGAATTTATACTGACTTCAAACGGATGTTTTTCAACCCAAGTTTCACCATAGACCTTGGGATTAGTGATAGCGGGGCAAGAAAGATAACGTCAACAAAATCGAAAGGGGGTCACAATCTGATCGATGTGTTGGAGAAGAGGGTTCTGTATAGAAATTACTGTAAACCTTAAGCTTGGGCTGTATATGTTATATGTATATATGTTATATGTATTTCGTAAGCAAGTTTCAAGTGAAGGCCACCAGTAGGTGTTAAAAAGGCAGTCAACTAGCTGCCCACTATTTTGAAACTGCTAAGAAATGTCAGCTTTTTTTTTTGTAATACAAACTGTAATCTCTGCCAAAGTTTCATTGATGATAGGATACAAATTGTTCTAATGTGTGTTTGGCCACGGTTTTATACTAGCATCATTTGGGTAACTGCGCACAGCGACGTTGCAGGAAATTGTAGGAAATTTAAGCTTTGAGAAAATGACAATGTGCGACATCTAAGGAGTCGGTTAACCAGTCATTATAGGTACAAAGTTTCCCTGCCATCTTCTGAGCTACTTTCGACTAGATATGCCTATAGTCGGCGCTGCCTTAAGGTCTCATTAGGCAAAGTTGAAAGCTCGTTTTGGCCGGTGGTTGGGCGTCAACGCTTAAAGGGGAGTCTTAGGCTAATGAAGTAGCAGCTCTCGATCCTGTTACAAGTCTTGGTCGGACACTCACTAAAAATAATTCTTGCTTAGATTTGTTTAACATCAATTTCGGTCTTATTGCAGCTGATAGCCTCTGCAATATACCAGATATATGTAGGCTAACTCTGGAACTCCTCATCTCAAAGCAGTTTCGCCCAAGATGAAACTGCATCGGAAAAATATACAAAAGAAATGAAATCCTTAAATTCTAGTAGGTCATTCTTAGTAGAGGCATTTACAAAGAGCTCAAGCCAATATCGAACTTAATTTCCACTCCCCGGAAAATGCAGGACGAGTAAATAAAGACATGACAAGGAGCCTGCAAAGCATCAACTTTACTAAAAAAAAAATTTAACTCCTTTTAATTTTGAACGTGCCAGTTTCAAGTCTGTATGTACCAGCATGTGTATCGACTGTCATCGCCCACACTAATTAAAAGGAAACTTTTTACATAGCTTGCGAGCGCGTGTGTGAGATGAAAGAGTTAAAAAGGTTAAAAGCACACGTGAGCGGGGCGAAAAGAGGTGCTAATGTAGCAGTGAACCGACAGCAATGAACTAACAGGGCAATTCTGAGTAAGATAGTTGAAAGTCTTTTGTAAGACAACTGAAAGACAGTTGAGTGAGATAGTTTGATAGAATTTGCTTATTCTGGCACGAAGGTCGTACAAAAACAGCTCCGTTGCCAACTTTCATGGTGAAAAGCTCTTTTTACAGAAGTGAGCCAAACACTAGCATGCAATTCGAGAGATATGAGGTTCGAGGCCTCGGGCAGTGAAATTATTTTTATTATTTTTTTTGAGTAAATTTTTTTTTAATTTTCAGATTTTATTGTTTTAAAAGGAAAATTATGCATATGTTTTTTTTTTTTAATTTCATTTCACTTTAAGAGGCTTATTTTATTTTCCTTTTTTATTTATTTTTTCTTTTTTTATAGTCAAATTTTTAGATTCTATTGTTCTAAAAAGAAATAGACTTTTTTATTGAATTTCTAAGAACTTTTTTGCTTCTATTAATTTTTTTTATTTTTATTTTTTAGTGAAATTAATCTTTTTTACTTTTTAGATTTTGTTACTTTTAAAATAATTTTTTTTCGAAATCATTTAATTTTTTGGAATGTATTTATTTATTTTTAATATTAAGTTTTCTTTAATTTTAAGATTATATTAATATGAAAAAAATATACATATTCATTTAATTTTTAGATTTCATTGTTTTAAAAATATGTATATATACATATCTTTTAAACTTCCTTTTGAAATTTAATCTTTTAATTGTTAAATTTTATTGTTTTAAAAAGAAAACTATTTCTTCCTTTAATTTTTAGGTACCTATTTGACTTTTGTACGCTTTTTGATCGTATTTATTTTTCTTTTTTAAATGAAATTTTCTTTTAATTTTTAGATTATATTATTTAAATCGAAAAATGTGTATTTTTAATTTATTTACATTTTTGGGAACTTATTTTATTTATATTTTTTATACTTTTCTTTCGAATTTCATTTAATTTCCTTTAATTTTTTCATTTTAAATTTGGGAACTCAATTAGTTTATTTCTTTTATAATTTAATTTATTCATCTTTTTAAACTAAGTAATTATCCTTTAATTTATAGATTATAATGTTTAAAAAAAGTATTTTGTTTTTAATTGCATATGACTTTTAGGAACTTGTTTTATTAATTTTTATTTTAGATTTTATAGTTTCAATTATTTTTTATTTTTTTATCAAGCAATTTTTTTTATTTAATTGCAGGAAGTTTCAGATTATATATATATTTTTTTTTTAAATTATATTTTTTAAAATTTCATTCAGATTTAGGAACTTATTTTACTTATTTTCGTTTTATATACACTGCCAGCAAAAAGTATTGGCATAGCAAATTTTTCACAATATATGCAACAGTTTTTTTTCTAATATTTTTCCGCCATTTTTTTATAAAAATATATAAATATGGTTCATTCTACATCATAAAACATAAAAACATAATTCCTAAACTTAGTGCAAAACTTACGAAAATTCAGCAAATTTTCATGCAAATTTTCAACAATTTATTTCAATTTTTTAATTTATTTTGAGTATGCAGATTTGTAGCCGAATCAATTATATTATAATAAGGAACAAGTTTTAAGTAGCTTGGGATTACCGTTGATTTTTGGCAATTTTTTTCACGCAGTCTCTTCCATACAACATTTTTTTTTCGAAAATACTTTATATGGATAAAAATGTAAAAACCTTAAGCAAAAAACTTTCTCAAAAATCAATGCGGTTTTTGTCTAACTCCGAACTTGCAGTATATTTATTAGAAAATTGGCGGAAAAATATTAGGAACAAAAATTTTGCATATATTGTGAAAATTTGTTGTGCCAATACTTTTTGACGGCAGTGTACGTACTTTTTAAATTTAATTTTCTTTTAACTGTTTGTTTTTTGTTTTAAAAGGAAGAATATTTTTTTCATTAAATTTTTAGGATATCAACAAGTTTTTTTATTTAATTTATTTATCTTGTTTTAATTTATTTTTCTATTAATTTTTAGATTATACTATTAAAAAAAATTTAATTTAATTTATTTTCCTTTTTTATTTTTTAATTAAATTATCTTAAATTTTTAGATTTTAATATTTTAAAAGGAAAAAAAATTAATATCATGTAATTGTTACAAACTTATTTTAATATTAGTTCATTTATTTTTATTTATTTTTTTTCTTTGTTTAATTTAATTTTTAGTTTTTATATTAAGAAAAATATATATCGAGGGCTTATATTCAATACCCTTTATCTGCAATTTTCACAAAAAACCACTTTGTTATGTTAGAACCCATCTGGGACTTACCTGTCATCGATGATGTGAATTCTAACTTTGCAATTTAATAGTAAATTTTTCTGTCAAATTTTAGACAAGGTCAGCTTTATTATCACCGATAACAGTTAAGTCTTAGGTGGATTTTTATATCAGAATCAAATTTTTGTGAAAGGTGCAGATAGAGGGTATTGAATATAAGCCCTCGATATATTATTTTATTTTATTTGACTTTTAAAAATCTATAACTAAAAGACAAACAGAATAATGCTAAGACCTCCTCGTTAGCAGATGTTTAAAAAAGTCTTCCGAGATTATTGCTAGAATTGAAAATTGTCTTACGAAAGACTTTTTTCTTTCGAAAGACTGTGGTAAGTTGAAAGTCACCAGCCAGAATTGCCCTGTAAGATGTAAATTAAGTAAACAAAATCACGCTTTGAATGCCTGCACAAATTTGCTGCTGTTGCTGCGAGCAACAAAATTTAAAAGCTAATGCAAGTTTGTATGATATGCATGCGTGTTTATAGTCATAAGTCAAAACACATTATCGTCCTCATCATCGTCACACTGCTATCAAAACGACAAAAAAAAAATTAAAAAAAAAAACAACCAACTGAAGTTAAACTCTCAAGCAGCAACTTGCAACAGG
>NW_016180885.1:0-6534 GCF_001687245.7 Rhagoletis zephyria | reverse complement strand
CGGGTTTCACTTCGTGAGGACACCTATTCACACGCACACCCTCACACTGGGCTACATGATGTCTTATGCCCACCACAAAGTCCACTACCTGAATTCCACTGCTTCCGCTACAATGTTGCCAATGCCTCAGCAACATCATGGCCGCCGTATATACATGAATGCATGTATCTGCCACACTTCCTCTTAGGCAACCGCTGCCGCTACAGTCATTCAAATTGGTTGAGAAACATAGGAGCAGTAGGGAGGAATAGATTTGTATGGGATTTCGTTAGCGTATTAATATATAGATAGTAGATGGTGAAACCAANGGAGCGTGTGCGTAACGAAATTAATAAGGCTGCCTGTTGCTTGTATTTGTTGCGTCCAACGTGTGGCCTCGACCCATGACTCCGGGCCTTTATATGTCAGTTGTTATTCCTTGGGCGTAATTGTTCACATCTTGAGACTAAATCACAGGACTACTTCTATTTGTACATATTTTACTACTACTTTAAAATATCACAGAAATAATTAAATAAATAAGTTAATAAATAAATAAATTAATAAATACATAATCACCCCAAATATAGTCAAGTATAAAAAAAATAAGTAGATAAATAACACTAAGTAACAAAAAAAAAATGTCTCAGTCCTTGGGATGTGATTGTTATTTCCTAGTCTGTTATGCCTTAAAAGTATGGAAACCACCTAATATTCCTCGGAAACTTTGCTGTCGTGACGCTTCCTCTGACATGTGACTTTAACGAGTGAGCTTCTTGGGGAATTCCTCAGACTCGAAGATTTTCTTTATTTGTGGTCCAACGAAGATACCGGCTGTAACTTTCGCCTCAGAGAGCTTAGGGAACAAGTCTTGTAGGTACTTGAACGCTGAAGAATTTTTGTCGAGAGCTTTGACGAATTGCTTTATAAGACCCATGCCATGCGCTGCCATGGTCACAAAAGCAAAGTTATCTTGCGACAATAGCTGTTTTCTATACTTTTGGGACCTAACTGACTAGGAAATAACAATTACAACCCAGGGACAAAAACCTTGTTACATAGTGTAATTGCAAAAATAATTACATAGGTAAATTAGCCTAGTATAGAAATAAATAAATAAATAGTTACGAAAAGTAAATAAATAAGTAAATTAGTCAAGTATGGAAATAAATAAATAAATAATTACGAAAAGTAAATAAATTAGTAAATTAGTCAAGTATGGAGATAAATAAATAAATAATTACAAAAAATAAATAAATGAGTAAATTAGTCAAGTATAAATAGAAAGTCAGATATAACAAAAAAATTAGGTAAAAAGGAACATAAAACCTCTGGCACGAACAGCAAACATGCAGCAATTAGAACAAACTACATAAAACAAGCATATACTTTGCAAAAATGTGCTTAGCGTGGTATATGCCGATCCTTTTCCCGCTACTGTCTACAAGCTCGTACATAGCATTACCTATAACCTTTAAAACTACACTTTTGATTTGCCTTGTAGCTAATTTGGCATTATAATTTTCTAGTTGCGAGCTTTGTTTATAGTTTCGGCGATATACCACTTGTCCAATTTGAAACTTGACGTCCCTACTTNAATTTGCCTTGGAGCTAATTTGGCATTATAATTTTCTAGTTGCGAGCTTTGTTTAAAGTTTCGGCGATATACCACTTGTCCAATTTGAAACTTGACGTCCCTACTTCTCGTATCATAAACCTTTTTACTCCTTTCGTGGGCTAACTTTAGCTCTTTCATAATTTTATTCCTCAATAGTTGCAACCTGTCGTTGGCCGCCTCAACTTCGCAATCATTATCCTTTAAGGCGCCCAACTTTCGGTATAGCTCATATGATGCAGCATGCTGTATCATAGGCATACCGAAAGTGGCGTAGTACGGCGATGTGTTTATTGCCGAGTGTGCAACACTGCGAAGCGCGAAGGCAGCATCACTGACATGCTTATCCCAGTTACGCTGGTTCTCTTTTATGAATGACCTAATGATCTGTAACACCGATCGGTTGACTCGTTCTGCCGCATTTCCTTGTGGTGAATAGAAAGCGGTTTTCACATGTTTCGTGCCGTATTTATCTAAGAAACTGGTAAACATGTCAGAAGTGAATTGTTTTCCATTGTCCGAATGGACATATTCAGGGACTCCGAATATATGGAAAACATCTTTTTCTAAAAATTTGATCACTTCCGCTGAGGTTGCTTTACGCATAGGTTCTAAAAACACGAACTTAGAAAAGTGATCGAGACAGACAAAGACATACACATTACCATCACTAGTACGAGGATACGGACCCATGAAATCTATGAACAATCGCTGAAAAGGTCGCTCAGTGATATGCTGTTTCCCCATTCGCGGTTTCTTAAAAACATTTTGCGTTTTATTTGACTTGCAGACTTCACATGCTTTGACGTGCGTACATACATCAGCTACCATCCCCGGCCAGTAATATTTCTCTCGTAGTCGTGTCAGAGTTTTATGGATGGCACCATGACATGCGGAAGGTGAGCTGTGAGAAGACTCTACCAGCCCCGGTCTTAACTCCGACGGAACCCAGAGCTTCCAGGCTTGGTCCGCTTGAAGCTCGTCCCCCCTGTTGAACTGTGTTCGTCGGTAAACGTAGCCGTCTGAAATGCACAGGTCTGGAAGTCTGTCCTGGTTCTCTGTCACAGTCTTTTTCAGCTCAGTGTATTCCTCGGACTTGAAATATGGAGACTCAAAACAAACATCCATCCTTCTTTCATTTGCTTTTAATTCGTCCATATTAATGCGGGATAAAGTATCGGGTACGATGTTTAGCGCTCCCTTCCTATGTTGGATATCAAAATTATATCCTTGCAGTTTCAGGCTCCATCTCGCTAATCTGCCAGCCAAATCTTTTTGATTCATGAGCCATTTTAGGCTGGCATGATCAGTTATTATCGTAAATGGGAGCCCCTCCACATATGGCCTGAACCGTTTAACACTCAAAACTGCAGCGTAGCATTCAAGTTCGGTTATGCTGTAGTTCTTTTGCGCTTTATTTAGCTTGGCGGAAATGTAGGCGATCGGTCGTTCGATGTTATCATCGTCCAATTGAAACAGTACCCCACCCACTCCGTCAGTCGATGCGTCGCATTGGATAAAAAACGTCTATTAAAGTCCGGATGTATCAGTAAGGGAGCTGAGATCAAACTTTGTTTCAGTTGATCAAAGGATCTCCTAGCTCCGTCAGTCATGGCGAATTTCTTTATATTGTCTTTGGAGAGGCAGACGTGCAGCCGAGCTGCAATGGTCGCATAGTCCTGGATGAAACGTCGGTACCAGCCCGACATGCTCAGGAACCGTCGTAGTTGTTTTGGGGTTCTGGGTTCTGGAAAATCCCTCACCGCTGCCACCTTGTTGGCATCCGTTCTAATGCACCCATCCCCGACTACATAGCCAAGATACCGCACCTCCTTGTAGCAAAACTTGCTTTTCTCCACATTTATTGTTAATTTAGCCTCACGCAAACACCGAGCGACCTTTTCTAATAAACATAAATGAGACGAAAATTCTTCTGAACACACTAACAGATCATCCAAATAGACAAACACACACTCACGTAACGAAGCGGGTATAACCTTGTCCATTAAGCGACACATCCTCTGTGCCGCGTTGCAAAGTCCGAAGGGCATAACTGTAAATTGATATAGTGGTCGACCTGGTACCGTAAATGCAGTCTTTTCCCTGGATCTTTCCTCTAACGGAATCTGCCAGAACGCGTCTTTCAAGTCGATTGCGGAAATAAATCTTGTGTTCTGGAGCCTACTCAATATCCCGTCGATATGAGGCAGCGGGTATGCGTCCTTTATGGTCCGCTCATTCACTTTCCGAGCGTCTAAACATAGGCGATTCTTAGTCCCTTTTACCACCAAAGATACCGGGGAGCTCCAGCTACTATTAGATTCCTCTATGACTCCCATGCTTAGCATCCTATCTAATTCTGCAAAAACTAGCTTTTGTATGGCGGGCGATATCGGATAGTGTCGCTGCTTTACCGGCAGATTCTCATCAGTTACCTCTATTACATGTTGCTCTAATTCTGTCCGACCCAACCCTAATACCGCGAAGGATGGAAACTGAGCTTTCACCCTTTCCAACGCATTGGTCTGTTCCGGCGTAAGTTCGTGTTGGACTGCGTCAAAGGTCAGGTCACCATCAGCGGGCGTGAGCTCAGCCACTGCTGCAAGTGCGGGATGCGCAGTCGCAGTCAAGTTAAAAGCCTTCAAGAAAACGATCCCTAAATACACTTCCTGTTGTAAGCCTGGCACTATCAAAAACTCGAGATCTCTGCTTATTCCATCCCATAATACCGAAAGAGTTATTACTCCGGTCACTAGAGTTTCGTTTCCATTTGTTGTTCTAATGTTCTGATTTGCTATCGGTAACATACTATCTTCCCTGCCTTGCAAAAATCGGAATACGTCTTTGCCTAGGCAGCTAGCTCCTGCCCCAGAATCTAGTAGAGCTAGTGCTTCTTTTCCCCCTATCTTGGTTTGGGCAAAGTTCCTATTATCCCCTTTCACCGTTACTATAGTGGAAATTATTTTGTTGTAAATTCTTCTATACATTTTCCTTTTCTCCCTCAGTTTTTGTATTTTTCCTAAAATTCCTGTTATTCCTCTTCTTTGCAATCTCATCACAAAATATTCTCCTAGCGGCTTCATATTCAATCTTTCTCTCATGCAAACTTTTTACTTCATGTTTCTGTCCTACCCCTATCTTTCTAACTACGTCATTGCCTTTTTCTCTTCTGAGGATTGCCATAGCTAGCTATCCGGGTTTTGCATTCCCTGGCTGGGGCCCCCGGTGATCTCCGCCAGTGTCCCGTTTCCCTTCTCAGGCTTGAAAACGCAATAAGAAGTGTCACCTCCACATGAGAAGCATATCATGTTGTGGAAGGATGACGTGCACCTAGTCTCCTTCTGGGCTTCTATCGGGTTTTTGGAGTAGAAATCGACTGGCATCCCGCACTTGAAGCAAAGCATCAAGTGAAATGGTGATGGGCAAAATGACTTAATGGTGGGTTTGGGGTTGTTCGCGGATATACGCTCTGTCACTCTACCCTGCGTAAGATTAGTCCTCTTACTACCATAATCAGGTAGTTGGCCTCCTGTCCCCCTACGCGTATTACTCATAGCCTCAACTGAGTTAGTGTCCCCGCGCTCTAGTGCACATTCTATATCTGAATATGCTAACTCAATAATGGCCCTCGGCCTGCTCCTATTGTCCTTAATCACCCTCTCTGCACGCCTACACTCTGCCTTCAACTCAGCTAATGTATCCGTTTTCGACGCGAACGTCAAATTGGCCAAATATGGTTTTAGGTTGCCTTTGATGATCCCTACTAACTCCTTTTCGGGTATCTTCTTTCTTAAACGAAATGTCAGATCATGTATCTCTGCGTAGAATTCGTGAAACCCTTCATGCGCTAATTGTTTTCGTTCCATTATTTCGCGAATAATTTCGTAGTCGGACTCCGCGCTTTTGGAGTGGGCTAGCAATTCTGCATTCAGATCAAAGTACCCGAAATTTGGATCCTCGGCGTGATCTTCTAGCACCTGCCAGAACCACTTCAGCGCGTAGCCCGACACGAGACTATGGAAATCTGTAAATAACTGATGAGAAGAAATTTTGTGCTGTTCTCTCATCCTTTCAATCCTAAAGATAAAACTTTCGTCGGTAAGTCCTTTAGTGGTACCATCAAATTTNATGGCACCTAGTCTCCTTCTGGGCTTCTATCGGGTTTTTGGAGTAGAAATCGACTGGCATCCCGCACTTGAAGCAAAGCATCAAGTGAAATGGTGATGGGCAAAATGACTTAATGGTGGGTTTGGGGTTGTTCGCGGATATAGGCTCTGTCACTCTACCCTGCGTAAGATTAGTCCTCTTACTACCATAATCAGGTAGTTGGCCTCCTGTCCCCCTACGCGTATTACTCATAGCCTCAACTGAGTTAGTGTCCCCGCGCTCTAGTGCACATTCTATATCTGAATATGCTAACTCAATAATGGCCCTCGGCCTGCTCCTATTGTCCTTAATCACCCTCTCTGCACGCCTACACTCTGCCTTCAACTCAGCTAATGTATCCGTTTTCGACGCGAACGTCAAATTGGCCAAATATGGTTTTAGGTTGCCTTTGATGATCCCTACTAACTCCTTTTCGGGTATCTTCTTTCTTAAACGAAATGTCAGATCATGTATCTCTGCGTAGAATTCGTCAAACCCTTCTTGCGCTAATTGTTTTCGTTCCATTATTTCGCGAATAATTTCGTAGTCGGACTCCGCGCTTTTGAAGTGGGCTAGCAATTCTGCNATAACTGATGAGAAATTTTGTGCTGTTCTCTAATCCTTTCAATCCTAAAGATAAAGCTTTCGACGGTAAGTCCTTTAGTGGTACCATCAAATTTTATGTGCCACTTTTCTAGATCTATTTTTTGTCTTGGTGGGTCGCGTGTATCCTGCCCTGCCATTCCTGAGGTCCCAAGGGAGCCCTTTCTTTGGGAAGATCGTTCCTCTTCGCG
>NW_016180883.1:0-6536 GCF_001687245.7 Rhagoletis zephyria | reverse complement strand
ATATTGCCATGCCTTCGCCCTCCCTACCGCCATTCCTGCTGTTGTTGCTTTCCTCTTTGCTATCGTTGTTAGATGAAATGTAAGGTCTGACATTCATCTAAATGCGACCATTTCCGCCGCCAACCGCACCCTCTCCGCGGCTTGGTTGTAAGCTCCAACCTAACGTCCAATGTTTGTTTTCATTTTAGTCCCTACATCCGAGTCACAGGCATAAGAAAAGAAATAAAAACGCCAACCTTATTGCTACCCATCTCTTAACAGTCATCTTTTTCTTACCTACTCGGACCATCCAAACGTCGGACTTGCTATAAACACACTGTCATTGCCGCCGACGAGAAACAAACAAACTCAACTGTAGCTGGCGAATTCAGGCTAAGAAAGTGCACAAGACATACAGGAAAACTAGCAGTAGAAGGTGTGAGCAGGGGTGGGTAAACTCACACTGTCGCTTCAACGACGCTTGTCTGCATGTTGAAGCCACTGAAGGCTTGTGTCTCGCCCAGTTGCTAACGCCCAGTGTGGCAAAAGACGCAGCCATGCAAACCTTACGAATCCTTCGAACTTAATTTTGCAAGATTGTAACAAAGTTGACGCCGCCGACACAACCGTTCCAGCGGCTACCATATAAACATTAATGTGCCCTAGCTCAGCTCGCACACAAGCATAACAAGGGGGTAGAAGAGCGGTGGCAGGACAACAGTAACGACAACGGCCTGATTTCACCAACTCCCAAGCACACACACTAACTACGTAACTCAAGCAACGTCTTGCCATGGCAGCCAGTAACGCCGCACGGCTATCCAATCAGCCCGAATTTCCGACACAACTTTCTCCTCCTCATCCTACAGACAGACCCACACATACATTGAATCAAGTTTCTTCTTCGGCACTTCGATGTTCCTTGCTATATTGGATTGTGAATTTTTTCGGGTTGGAGGTTTCTTATTGTTTTTGTCCCTGCAACTGCCAGCGAACGAAGAAAGATATATCTACAAACAAACAAGGCATAGCAAATCACACAAAGAAATCCGCACAGAGTGGCGTGGGCGAAATGGCAGCTTAGGGCGCACCAAAAAAACTCACACCAAACTCTAGGCTGATGCTATCCAACCATCAACCGCTGGGCCAATCGTCCTTTTATATCCATTTGTCTATTCCGCACCCGTCTGACAGTTTCTAACTCGACCATTACTTGGCCGCTCCTCAGCCCCCATCCAATAGCTCACACTCACTCGTCTATGGGCTGACAGCCCTTCGCAAATCCATCTTCATACGGGTTGTTTTTTTTTTGTTCTTTTGTAAGTTTCTTGTTGTTGTTGGTTTGTACTCGTACTCGTCGCTGAACTGAACAAAAACTTGAGGGTAAAAAGTATTTCTTTAGAAACGGCAGAAGATTTCATTTTTTTCCTAGCTCTACAAAGGTCTCTATGCTGGTCTTTCCCTCGTCGTCATCGTCGTCGTCGTCAATTTCATTACTTTGTTGGCCGGCGCCAGCGTTTTGGCCGGACAGTCGGGCATTACCCGTTCGACGAAAACTATGTTGTAGTATTCCGTAGTTAGATGGCCATAAGCGTAGAAGTGCTTTTAATTTTGTGCGTGGGAAGGGACAGCAGTGGATGGAGATGAAATGGTTACATTAGGAAATCAGTATGCCAGCGGATGGGGCATAGAGAGTGGTGGTAGAAGTAATGGGAGCAAATGGGGAGCACACATACCCGTAACGAGTTTTTGTTTCCGTTTTACGGCTTAGGAGCGTACAGCAAAGAGCTGGGTTGAACGTTTTAATTGGCTATGTATGAAGCCCTGGGAACAAATGAATGCATAAGGCAACTAAATGAATCGTACAGAAAAGTTAAAAGATAGGTAATAGTTTACTCTTCGTCATCCTACAACTATAACATGGGATACTACAATCGTTGACACTATAATCGGGAGGTGAAGTTAAATTGGCTACTCAGAACTAAAATTCATTAATAAAAATCTAAATCTAGTGGAAGATTACTTCGCAAATTGCAGTCGATCTCTCGGTGATCGGTTCTGCAGTATCATATCGACCCCAGAAAACGGAAAAGATAAAGACAAAATCGTCAAAGGGAAAGAGGTGTTCGAAAGTGATCTTAACGATACCCTAAAACTCCGGGCTAGATTAAAAACTTTTTAAAGTTTTTAAGCAAATGGAACATTAAAAATCCGTTGTACATGAAATCATGCATACATGAATGAGCGGGTAGATAATGCATCCACGAAACTATAGCCAAAAAATCTGTACATATGGAATGAAGTNCAACATGGCTTGCTTGAGTTTCCATCAGGGACCAAAAATAACTGTTATCTCGAATTCGCAAACTGAAGACGTTGCCCGAATTCGGAAATTAAACGAAAACGTTGTTTCATAACAGTTATTACATGAAAAATATATATATTTTTTTCGCCGATAGGAGTTATAACCCAAGGTTTATTTTTTACGTTGCTTAATAACAGTTATTAGCTAACGTTTTATTTTTAAAGTTGTTTGATAAACCTTTTAAGATAAGAATATTGTCAGAAACGGAGATGGAGAAGAAGATAAAGATGATGGAAATAAAAGAGGAGGAGTGAAATAACTGTTATCAGACAACTTAAAACTAAACGTTTGGTAATAACTGAAGTGTTTTGGATTACTTCCTATAACGCTCTTAACCTTGAAGGCGGTTCCATAAGCGATTTCGATTAGCTTGTTCCTCTTGTATGGCCTAGATACAAAGTATCCTTACCCTATTTTCCAGAATAATCAGGGCCAACGAAAGTAGTTAATGATCTTTTTTTAAGTTTTGCGGAAATATCATTTTCTTTCATAATAAATGTGTCCAAAAACCCTAAGACTAATGACCGTATTCGTAGGCAGTCTCCAGTCACTGATATAGACTTTTCGAGATGAACATCGATTTGCTTTCGATTTTAATCTAAAATGCGCGAAAATGAAGCAATGAAGTATGTATTGATTTAACAAAAATTATATTACGAAGTAAACCTAAATACATTAACATAAAGACGAAATAAAGTAAGAAAAAATATTTTTCTTTTTAAAACAATTAAATTTAAAACAAACATTTTGTAAAAATAAAAATTATTAAAAACAAGAAAAATAATTCCGCTGACCGTCTGTGTTTGTTTTCACCACACATTTTTGATGAATTTTTTGTGACTATCTGACCAACCAACTAACCCAAATCGTTTCAAGTCACAAAAATAGTCACTAATTTATAGTCTCAAATTAAGTGACTTGAGATCAGATCGACTTCTTCAATATCAGCATAGATTTTCTAGTTTTGATACTATGTGATTAGACCCCAGGACCTTAATACCCTTTATGCTATCCATCAAAATCGCAATGTTCTGCTTTCGATAGTTTCCCTGTTTCCATGTTAAAAAAAATGTTCGTTGAAAACAATTTCAAGCAACTCAAAAGCGCGGTGTAGTTGGCCGAGAAGGGGCGAGTGCTCGAGAAGTTACAATAGTCAGTTAACAAGCTCAGATACGGCGACAGAACATAACAGCCAAAAAGAAAAGAGAAAAGGCAATCTGAGCGCTAAAACAATCGCAAGTGATGGTTGAGTGACTGCGATAATCTGCGTATTCGACTGTCGGCGCTGGGGCAATACAAAAAAGTTCAGAGAATAGAAGAAAGTAAGTAAAACAGCAGAAAGGAAAGGCAAATTTGGAAGTAAAGGAGCAGAAAAAAAAAATATGTCACCAAATAGAAGTAAAAAATAGAAAAATTTTAGTGATTGCAATTAAGTTACGCTACAGATGAGGGGGGATATAAATTCTCAACTAGGCTTGTAAATATTTATATGTAGCTAACTACAATTAAGTACTAAACTTACACAAAAACCATAGTGCAGTTTGGTTGATTAATTTTGTATTGGCTTACTAAAATTTACACTATTTCTCTCTCATATTTAGCTAAACGTAAAAAGCAATAAAATCTTCTTAACATGTGTTTAAGACGCCACCGCACAAACACTCTGCGCCTTCGCTGTCCGCCTCCCTCATGCTCTGGTAAACTGATATTTTATTACGAACACTATGCACTTTGGTACATTAAAAGTTCGCTTGGGGCTATAGCATACACCGCTGTGTCCTTATATGAGTTAGTAAGTTTTTCCTCCCCTTTCTATTTAGAGCTGCTAGTGGCCAATAGTCTACACTACTACACATTCGACGACCTGTGCTGCACGCCAATCGTACACATTTTACTCGGCTTCATCACTAAGTTCTAACTTCATCATTTGCAGCGCCCTCGCATCATTCACTTGAATACGTGTTCGATGGAGGTACTTTTCGTTCATTGTAATTTCGTAGCGCTTACTCGAAGACTGCATACTTTTAATCAAAAATTCTACGCTTCTTTGCCTCCACTCCGACGCCTGTCGGGTATTTCCTTTCAGCCTGCCTTCCGCCTTTGCGATGGGGGCAATAGCAAATAATTTTCTCCCCCATTTTTTCTTCTTTCNCGCCCTCGCATCATTCACTTGAATACGTGTTCGATGGAGGTACTTTTCGTTCATTGTAATTTCGTAGCGCTTACTCGAAGACTGCATACTTTTAATCAAAAATTCTACGCTTCTTTGCCTCCACTCCGACGCCTGTCGGGTATTTCCTTTCAGCCTGCCTTCCGCCTTTGCCATGGGGGCAATAGCAAATAATTTTCTCCCCCATTTTTTCTTCTTTTTTTTTTTATTGAAGTTCAACTCATCAACGCTAGTCTCAAAAGCACTAAACCCTATGCAGTTTGCAACGTTTTAGAACGTGTGTGTGTGTGTGTGTGTGTGTGTATGTGTGTGTGTAGTTACCCATTCTTCGCTTGCTGTTCCTTTTCTTCTGCACATTCGCCCGTGTTGAGGGAAAACCAAAAGTAAAGACGACATGCACTAGTTGCAATACCAGGCATTACAAAGTTGTGTGGGTGGCTGGTTTGCAACTAGCGCCGCATAACCCAGTCTAACCCAGTTGAATTCCTTGCTCGCTTGTCCTACAACAGCAGCGAACCATCGTCTCGACCGTGCAACATTTTCGCGTAGCTGCACATTGCTACATAAAAACTGTGTAGTAAAAAATGTTGGAAAAAAAATAATTACACCAACTAACGCCAAGGCAACACTGTGTCTACAACTTTTTACGATCCCACCCGCCCTCTCAACTCCGCGAATGCTTCGTGCGCTTTGCATTTTCCTTAGTTATCCGCTCATCGCAGTGGCATTCATGCAGCCAAGTCTTGTCTTTGATGCGTCCATCCGTCTGTCTGTCCGTTCGTATGTCCGCCCAGTGACCATTGCTGCAGTGGCGGTGTGCTTGTGGCGTGCTTAATGGTTGCCTTGCCTTCGTAGTCGAGTTGCCATAACTAAGCACACCCCACCACTGCCACTACCACGAAAGCCAAGGCAAGGCAAGTAGTACAAGTGGTGCATGTGGCCGTCAACGGCGCACGGTTTCGTTATTGGTGCGAGTCATGCAGTTGGCATGTTTGGCAACATTTTTTCCCGCACGCTTTTTATTTTTATTTTTTCATTTTTCTACGACCTTCTTTCTGTTCCCATTCTCTGTGCGGTGGGTACACACTCACTCGCTCGAGTCGCGTTCGCCGTGCCCAATGTCTACTGTTGGTGGTAGCTTGTCCTATTCCAGGGGGAAAAAAAAACTAACTTCTAACCACGCTATATAGAGCGCGCGGTTTCTTGTTGCCATAAGGATGCAAGCAACCCACTTGATTGAGTTTCATCCGCTTCTATTTCAACTGAACATGTCTGTGTCTGTTGATTGTGGCAATGCAACCCATTCTGCTGTCTTAGCNCGCCGCATAACCCAGTCTAACCCAGTTGAATTCCTTGCTCGCTTGTCCTACAACAGCAGCGAACCATCGTCTCGACCGTGCAACATTTTCGCGTAGCTGCACATTGCTACATAAAAACTGTGTAGTAAAAAATGTTGGAAAAAAAATAATTACACCAACTAACGCCAAGGCAACACTGTGTCTACAACTTTTTACGATCCCACCCGCCCTCTCAACTCCGCGAATGCTTCGTGCGCTTTGCATTTTCCTTAGTTATCCGCTCATCGCAGTGGCATTCATGCAGCCAAGTCTTGTCTTTGATGCGTCCATCCGTCTGTCTGTCCGTTCGTATGTCCGCCCAGTGACCATTGCTGCAGTGGCGGTGTGCTTGTGGCGTGCTTAATGGTTGCCTTGCCTTCGTAGTCGAGTTGCCATAACTAAGCACACCCCACCACTGCCACTACCACGAAAGCCAAGGCAAGGCAAGTAGTACAAGTGGTGCATGTGGCCGTCAACGGCGCACGGTTTCGTTATTGGTGCGAGTCATGCAGTTGGCATGTTTGGCAACATTTTTTCCCGCACGCTTTTTATTTTTATTTTTTCATTTTTCTACGACCTTCTTTCTGTTCCCATTCTCTGTGCGGTGGGTACACACTCACTCGCTCGAGTCGCGTTCGCCGTGCCCAATGTCTACTGTTGGTGGTAGCTTGTCCTATTCCAGGGG
>NW_016180882.1:0-6536 GCF_001687245.7 Rhagoletis zephyria | reverse complement strand
ATAAAGTGCGAATTGCTCTCTGGCTATTTGAAGCGAATGGAAAAAGAAAATGAGAGAAAAACAAAAGCAGCGTCATCAAACCGATTTTTTATTGTTTACGACCATAGGCCAATTCACAAAACAATAAATTTGATTGCTCGGGCGGTAGTCCAGTCATGCAGCGTCGAGGCAAAGGCGAGTCGTTGTCCGACAGGAAGCTATGCTGACGCGCTGCTACGCACACAGCAGCAGGTTAGCCAGGCAGCAGGCCGCTATCTACGGGACTTTTTTAATGTTGTCGCCCCAAAAGTTATTATTGCGCACGCGGAGCACACAAATTGCGGAGAGGCTGTCAGTATTTATTATTATTTTGTTCTATTTAATTTATTGCCATAATTAATGCTCATTTTGGCGTCGAGTGGCCTGTGAGTGACCAGCACACAATTTTATCACTTAGCCGAGTGGGTAGTTGTGTGCATGTTTGTGTGCATTTTAAAGCGAATGTGAGTTGCAGTGTGTGTGTGTGTTTTGCATCCTTTTTGCCTATCTTATACATACATATGTATGTACATTAGGGTGGTCCAAAAACAGTAAAGTCGAAATTGTAATGCTCTCCCCTTCTAGGATTGTTCTATATCGAAAAAGTATACCCTTATTATTTTTTATTTGGAAATCAAAAAAATATTTAGTTTAAATTAAATATTTTTTGATTTCAAAATAAAAAAATACGGTTGTATTTTTTCAGTATAGAACAGTGCTAGGGGGTGAGAGCATAAAAATTCCGACTTTACTTTTTCACATGCATTTTTTTTGGACCACCCTATTGTACATACATGTGTTGCAATGTGCACTGCACCAAAGTATGATGATGCATTGCATCCGTAAATTTATGTTGTTAACCTTTTATCGCTGCCAAAATTGGTTTGTTTGCTGCAACAGCATCAACGCTGGCAGCGTGAATTGGCTTTACCGTTGTTTTATTGGCCAAGTTATTGGCTGCGTTTGATTGTTTATTCGGCGCAGGCCAATTTTGGTTTGCGTTTCGAGCGCATGCAGGCATATTCATCTGCAACGATATGGCCAGTGTTTGTCTAAAATACATAAATATGAAATGTAACCATACTCGCTGGCCGTGAATAAATATTTTGGCTGCGTGACGCGCCATGAAATGTGTTTATTGTTTTTATTGCACCTCGTATCAATCTGAAAATTATATTTCGAAATTTCTGTTTTTTTTTTTATTTATTTGTTGGTTGATATTAAATTGAAATTTTAGTTAGTTTTATTAGAATTATTTGTTTGTTAGTGGTTTTGAAAAATTGCTTTCACAAAATTTAAATAAATGTCGGCATGCATTGAAATATTAATTAAGTCATCTGAATTTGATTAGGCATGCAATTTTATGCTTGAAAATAAGCACTAAACAATTGTCAAATGAATTAATTAAAAAATAGAAATAAAATGCAGTTGCTTGCTAATTTGTCGGGGACACTACGAAACATCGAATATTTAGAACTTTTTGCCAAAGAAAGATAGTGGGGAACAAAATTTTGTTAAAGTCAGTTTTTGCTGTTCAATAAATGACTACAAATGACCATTGGGTAAAGATGCAAGGATGGTATTTTCAGGGATAGTCGACAGGAGTTCTAGCTTTGATTTAACCCTTAGTGGAAGGTTCTATCACCTTTTGTTTCTTTGCTAGAGCTTCCCAAATACAACAATTTGAGTTTTTAAAAATGCCGTTATCTAGAAATTGGCGCATTTGTGGGCGGATTTTGTTTATATTTATTAGTACCTTATACTAATATTCACTAAGGAAGCTTGTGTTTCAAATTTGAAGCCTCTAGGTTAATTTTTACTCTATATATGGCCAGCTTTTTCGTGATTTCTACCACTGTTGGAAGCGCCGATTTCAGTGTTTTTTGAGTTGTTGAATTTATCTCCGCTCCGAATAGTAGAATAAATACAAAAACAAGTAATTTAAAAAAAAAAAAAAATCAGTTCTCATATAAAAATTTAAGAGTACCGTTAATTTCTTCATGATCCAATAATCGAATCGAAACCAAGTTAGTATGGGACCTAAAAGAAGAATTATAGATATCGGTTAACGTAGACCAAACTTACGTGGTAAGATATATAAAAAAAAAATATTCCGACGAATTGATGTCCTTCTCCTTTTTTTGAAGTCGGTTAATAATGGAAAAATTCAGTGGCGGCAGAGATGGTGTATGGTAGGAGATAGAAATACCTCAACTCGTCTCACATCAGCTCACCTCACTCCAACTCAACTGATCTCAACTCACCTCAAATCATCTCAACTCATACCATGTTCTGACCGACATCGAAAACATGTTTTCGCGGGTAAAACTGGTTTTCGACCTAAAACTTGTGTTTTCGTCCATGTAAAATCTGTCAAACGAAAACTAGTTTTCGCTGAAAACCACTTGAAAACTCACGTTCCACTCATTCCAATCGGTGTCTGAACTAGTTTTTTCGATTATTTATCGATTTATTGTTAATTGGCTGGCCAAAGTAAAATAAGGATGAAAGTGAGAGGTTGGTAATGAAAAGAAAATGAGGGAAAAGCATTTTGGTTTTGTTTTTGTGCAGCAAAACTGTAATCAGAGGATGTAAGAAATGTCAACGAAAACACTAACAGCCTTCAGCCCACAATCCCAAAACACGTTTTCAAAGTGTTTTCCTTGTCGGTCAGAACATGGTATTATATACCTCAATTTAACTCACCTCACTTCAACTCACTGGTAACACTGGATCACAAATTTGTGTTTTTTTATTCACCGGATGCGATTATCCAATTCCTATGTAGAATTGCTCGATGATCCCGAAAATCGAGCTAAATTTTGTATTGATGATATGATGTGGTGCGCTTATAATTATGACTTATCAAGAAGACCCCAAAAGAAAAAAAATTATGAAGTCTTGTTTTCCGGCTTCACCAAACATAACGTAACATTTGAGCGATGAATAATCTTACTTATACCAATGCAGATCAATCAATGTGTATAACGGAAAACATTTTGTTCGTTCTTCTTTTTCTCTTTCTCTTTTCAACATTCTTTGCTTACTTCCTTTTGTTAAATTTTACCAAACTTAGCATACATTTAGGCAATGTGTATTAAAAAGATTGCTGCGGACGATTCAACGAATTTTAAATTACTAAACTGTTGCATAGTTTCGGGTGTTGGAGACTTTATTCGATTGTGTTTGCTATTTGCTTGCATTTCCGTTCATAACTAATACAGTGCCATTCAAACTTCATTCTACATGCATCAATTCATACACACGCGCCTTACCTCTGATCTTTTAAATCGTTATGCACTCCGTTTTCAATTCTTTGCTGCTGTTTGTTTTGTATTTTTTCGCCTTCCGCTTCAGCTTCTCCTATTTAGAAGGGAAAATTTAAATTTAAATACTGCAGACCCACACTGCGATTGCTTGTTTTATATGTCTGCGGTTGCTTTGGAAATATGCATACAAATTTAATTGTTTAAATTTTAATCTATTTAGTACCGCTCCTCATTTAGCCTACTGCATCATTATACCCGAGCGCACTTAAGCAATTACATAAAATTTATTTCATAAATGAGTTCGGTGTAAGACTGTTGAAACATATTTGTTTAATTAGAAAAACTAACGACTTCAGCCCTGCAGTGCCTGGCGAATCTGTTCGAAAGGCCGTAGAAGATCGTATAATGTTGTCCAAAGGCATTGGTCGAAAAATACTCTTATCTCTCGATTCCTTCTTGGATCACCATTATGATTCATGAGCGCGATATTTCACCGTATGAATCGAATATTAGTTTTTCGCCCTTTTTGGGACGATGTTTGAATACTCGGACGAGGCCTAATATTTGGGTTCAATCCCTGAAATGGCGCTTACATCGGGCCTATAAATGAATTTTTGGTCAGACGTGTGGTCTGAGAATAAAAGTTAATAGAGTGCCTCTATCGTAGTCTTAGCACGTCTCAATGAACTCTAACTATGGAGAATATTGCGCTATAGTTTTATGAAATCTAAAAGTGCCGTTAGTGAAAACGAGATATATGTACGTTTTTTGAGCTACACAGCGCCCTTACATACCAACGTGTCATTTTGTGATAGCCATTCTAAAAAATCCTTGTTGCCACACCAGTAATGTAGTATCTTCGTTGCGTACCAACAATCTGCTTGCGAAAATTCGTAGTATCGCAGTGGGTGCGCTAAGAAAGAATTAATTGTCCCATAGCCATCAAAGCAAGAAACACCTACTTTTTCGCAGAAGGACAATTTCATTCTAAACGGACAACACTGTCTCTCAAAGCGGCATGAGACACACTCAAAAGGACAATGTTGCTAGTGTTGATATAAGAATGGGGACACTCACCGGTGTGCCACCTAAGTAGTTGTTGAAAAACTGATAACAAAACATACGTAATTGTACCATTGTTTTGTACATATGTATATGTGTATGTATGCATGTAAAGGAACATTTTTGCGCGCTGAGTCATACGCCTAGCTCGTAGCAATCCTTAATAATTCTAGTAAATCGATAGGATATGCATAATAAACTTTTTTCCAGAAAAAAAGTTATGATAGAAATTATTTCGTATGCTTGCTGGAAGAAGCCACGTAATGGGAAGCATCCAATATAAGCCTGGAAAATTCCCCATTGACCACATTTTCACAGTTCGTCATATCTTGGAAAATAACTTAGCTAAGCAAATCGGCACACACCAACTCGTTGGATACAACTTCTAGTCCAAACAGGGAGTGCCAGTTACTGTCGAAATTCGATCGACTTTCTAATATTTTTGAACAATTTAAAACCATGACAACTCTGCTGAAAGATGCAGAAAACAAACGCGAGCAAAACAAAATGTGAAAACTTACATACATAAAAACTCTGCTGCAGTGGAAAATTATAGACTGATTTTTTTTTATTCAAAAAGGGCTTGAAGTGAATAAAAAAAAGAGTTCTGATTTTTATCCGCAAATGGTGAAAATCGAATAATTAAAGAAGCCATCAAACTAAAAATAATTTTTTTTGTGAGAAATTTAAGTTTTTAAATATATAAAACACGTTTTCTGACGTCTTTGAACTCGATTTTAACGATAGAGTCACTAAATTCAAAATGGCCTATTCAATATTGCACATTCGGTTAAAAATTTTGTCCTCCAACCATTTTTGAACAAAATCTGGCGATAATTTTCCCACTATGCAGAGGCCTGGACTACTAAGATTAAACTTCTTCGATTCATTTAAAGTTCGCTCTATATTGCAAATATTAGTCTTAAGCTTAATATTAACTTTATCCTAAGCCTTATTCTTCGACTTCATACTTGTATTCGTCTCCGTTCTTGTCTTAGACCTATTCGGCTTCGTTTCCTTATGCGTCTTCATATTACTAATGATATTAGTTTTCGCAATCGTCTCCATATCCGGCCCTGTATTCGTATTCACATGATCTCCGTATTCGTTTTGTATTTGTATTTGTCTTCGCGTTCGAATTCGTCCCCGTTCTCGTATTCGCCATCTTGGTTTTCATATTCGAGTTCGCGTTCGAATTCGCATTCGCATTCGACTTCGTATTTGTGTTCGTATTCGTGCTCGCAAATAATAACGTGACCCAATATGCGAAGTTTTTTGCTCTCGCCTCAAATCAACAAAGGTGTGTAATATCAAAATATAATGCACCGAAAATTTAGGGACCGAAAATTAACGTCAAATATCCAGATAATTTTTTTAGATAATTTCAAAATCGTAATTTTTTACTTTTCTTTCTTCGATCAAGAATAATCGTTAAATTTGGATTAACATTTTTTTCGATCATTTTTAACCGTTATGATGGAGATTCCATTATTATGAGCAATTTAAATCTTTTATGGTCTAAAAAATTAAAACTGAAAATGACGGTTTCCGTATTATCGAAAAAATATAATTCAAAAAATAACGATTAAATTTTATCGTAAAAATGAAAATGAAGTTTTCACGGTTAAATTATGATTTTTATTATAAAGCTTACAACTGTTAGGATCCTTGCAAAAATTACTTATCGATTTTGTTAAAATGATTCGGCTCGCCTTTCAAAGACGTAAAATTTCTTTCACTATTTGAGTTTTTTTTCCAGCAGGCATGATTGATGTTGCAGTACACGCCAGTTTGCCAATAAACCACCAAACCATAGAAATGAGCACAATTGAAAGCGAATCGATTCGGCGCTCAATGCGGGAAGTTTAAGTATCTGAAGGCGAGTATCTATCGATGATTGAATGGAAAACTGTAAAAAGCAAATATGCAGCAGCCGGTATTGTAAATGTGGAGTATCCTTATTGTAGGTTCATTATTTTGCCATTTTCCTGTCTATGCACTCGACTGCTTTGGTACTTTATCATGCACGGGTTTATGTACCTTTGTATGTATGTATGTAAATTTGTACGATATTTACACAGGATCGCGTGGTTTAGGCAGGCAGGCAGGCCGGCTGATTCGCTTTCGCATCATCATAACAGACATTTTGCAATGTACACTAATGATGTGCTGCTGTTTGAGTATCCT
>NW_016180881.1:1916-6537 GCF_001687245.7 Rhagoletis zephyria | reverse complement strand
GCTGTAGTAGACGTCGCAAGGCCCCAGACATTCTTTGCCTTGCCCCGTCCAACGCATTTCTTGGATGGCGGTGATGTCAGCTTTTGTCCTTACGAGGACATCAACCAGCCGGGCAGAGGCACCTTCCCCATTAAGGGTCCGGACATTCCAGGTGCATGCCCTCAAATCGTAGTCCTTTAAACATTTGCCGTGGTCGTCATCATAAGGGGGGGTCTCATCCGAGGCTTTGCCTTGCTTCTTCACTGGAAGTGGTTTTTACGTGGCGGGTCCCAAGCCCAGCGCACAACCCATTGCTGGGACATCGATTTTGTTATATAATTTATTAATTTTGATATACATATTTCTTATCGCTTTTGTTATCGATATTTTTATCGACATTTTTATTGATTTTCTAATCGATTTTTGTTATCGATTTTGCTCTTGATTATTTATCGATGGGCTAATCGATTTTGTTACCAATATTATCGATTTTGCTGTCGAAATTTTTATCGAATTTGTTATCGTTGTTTCGTTGGCTGTTACTATCGATTTTGTTATCGATAGAGCATAAAGATAAAGGAAAACAGAATAACATAAATGTAATTAGAACGAAAGGGGGTAGAGGTAGGAATCTAGATAGAAAAAAGACAAAAAATATAGCCTTAAGCAAAAGCAGATGTATGTATGTATGTATATTATATGTATTATGAGACATAATAGATATGTAACGTAAGTTTCACTTCTCCAGTGTGGCCCAGGTGCACTTACTTTTTTTTTTAACTTATACTTATTGACAAACCCCAACCGCGCTAATAACAATCACTATCAAATATTTTCGGTTAGTCGATTTTCAGACTATTCGATAGTGAGCGGTTAGTCGAGAGTGAACGGTTAGCCGGATTCGAGCGGTTATTCAAATAATTGCTATTCGACTAACAACCGACAAAAAAGTTTCTGATTAACTAGTTAACGAACCGGATAATCGATTTTTATCAAGAGCTTTAAACGATGTTTCTACGGCAAGTCATTCGCTCTCCTATTCGTAATTTGCTCTCTCATTCGTGATTGGCGCCCAATCACAAACCGAATCACGTAATTCACCATACACAAGTTTGAGAGCGAATCACTTCATTTGTAGGTAATTCAGATCCAATCACCATGCGAATCGCGAACAAATCGTTGTCGTCTCTAATTTTTATCGATAACGGCTTTCAAAACACATAGACCACACACATCCCCACCAGCACAAACATTGAAAATATAGCTAGATTGTTAAAAGTATTGATTTAGCTATTTAACCACTACACATTTTTTCTACACCCTTGAAATGCACAATAAACAATAAACAAAAGCAAAGAACAAGAAGCAGAAATGCAAAGTGAATCAAGAATGTGTCGTGTAAACAGGTTGATTCGCTGTTCGTAATTGAGAGAGCGAACCACGTGATTCGGTTGTCGTGGAAACGCCGTTTTAGTAGCTCTGATCCAATACTTTTCGTGAAAAATCCTGTAAAACTGTCAAACAGCAAAATTACTCTCTGAAGTGAGAGTAAAAAGTGAGTAACAACAAAAACGGGAACAAAAAAACCATTTTCCGGTAAAAACGTCAACCAGTGATTGCTTGACACTTTTCATGATTTTACCAGAAGAAAAAGTTCGGGTAAAATCTTGCAACTTCATTCTCTACACAACTNTTACTCTCTGAAGTGAGAGTAAAAAGTGAGTAACAACAAAAACGGGAACAAAAAAACCATTTTCCGGTAAAAACGTCAACCAGTGATTGCTTGACACTTTTCATGATTTTACCAGAAGAAAAAGTTCGGGTAAAATCTTGCAACTTCATTCTCTACACAGCTCTCCAAAAGCCGCTCTCATTTACAGCATTTCGGAGTACGGGAACGTTTTTCCTGCAACTTCCTGCAAGTTCGTGTAAAATCCTGTAAGTTCATGGAGTACTGGATCAGAGCTAGTATGTTGTATGTATCTACATATATGTGGGAAACCTTAACAAGTGTCGCCATTTTTTATTAAATTTTATTGTTACTTCTTTACTCATAGTGGCACATTCTTCATTCTAATGAAGTTCTCTAACTAAATTTGAAAGGCCGAGTGGTTCTGTGTTATATTTAGATATAGACATGGAGGATAATAATAAGTCGATGATGGAAATGGTATCGATAATGGTACATATATGCATCCATATCTATTTTTTGGGTAACAATGTCGATGATAACGTTCATAGAAAAAATTTCTTCTTCTACTTGATTGGCCGAATCCATTAAAGAACGCCAGTTGGAAACGCCGAGTAAAACCAAGTCCTTCTTCAACTGGTCCTTCTATAGTAGAGAATACCTTACTTTTTCTTTGTTACCGACAACGAAAAGAATATTGACAGCCATAATGATGGGTAAAAAAATTTAAAACAAATTTATTTCGCCGTTTTTTTTTTAACTATTTTGCTCTAAAATTGGAGCTGTCAGTGATAATAATGTCCAAATAAATGTTTATTCGATAACAATTCATGCATTCATTCGGAAGCATGAAAATATCTAAACATTTTAATGCAAATCAACTTGACTAGTCTGCAGGTTAATACCCGCCACATTTACTCAGAGTCAACAGTTGTTTAATGTTAATGATGACGATAAATATTTTTACGACACAACCTCCCATACGACATACCTCCTACATATATATAAACGCAAAGGCAAAGACGATATGTGCTCGAAAATTTCGTGAATGACTCAAAGTCAGCGCTAAAAATTACTAATTAATGTATGTTAATAGTGGGTATACATGTGTATAAGTTTGTGTGTAAATAATCATATACAGTAACTCAAACGAGTGTTCACATGTTAATTGTTTTTCAACACTGTCAAGTTAAAAGAGTTCTGTTATTTCCCTGCAGTGAAATCCCAAGCTAGTCAGCAAAAATACTAGTTTATATCTAGAAATTCCTGACAGAAACCGAACTAGTTCGAAAAAGACCAGACTTGTACCAAATACAAAACGATTTATTCATGCCCTGTTTTATTTGACTTCGACAGTTTAATACAATAAGTAAAAAAATATAACTTTTATTTGGGTATATTGTAAACCATTAAGTCGAGTATGTACTCAATTATACCAGACCTGTTAAATAATAGGGGTCTTCCCTTAAATTCGTAAAAGCCTCGTAAACCTCGTAAATTTACGAGCCTCGTAAAAGAACTGTCAAAATTTGTATGGAGCTCTATTTACGAGCCCCTCGTAAAATTACGAGGCAAATTTTATGCGCAAATGACCTTGTAAACTTCAGTATTGCCGAGGAGCGGAAAATTATATACTAAAATGTATTTTATATTATTGAAAACAAATGAAAAATAATAATATGTGAATAAAAAGAATGAATTTCATCCACTAACAGTACTAACATGAGTTTTCTGCAAATTTTCGGCATTTTTAATTTTATTTTAGCCAATAGTGATAGAGACAAGATGGCGGGATATTATGAAAAATACTACGAAACAAAAATTGCTTCACAAAACCCTGGTTTACCTGTCAAACAGTCAGTTTACGCACCTTTTCACAAAGGGCGCGTTCCCGAAAAGGCCTCGTAAACTTACGAGTTTTACACAGTTTAAAACTTTACGAATTTAAAGGGATCCCCTAAATGATTAATATTCATATTGATTATTAATTAAAGCATGTTTTTTTGGATAACCGTTTAATGATTAAATACCGATATTACCACCTGATTATTAATTAAGTACTTAAAAAAAATTTAGTTCTTTCATTAATTTTAATTACGACATTATTTTGTTATTTTTGATCATTTTCAATCATGTTTGACTTTATTTTATTTTTGATTTTATATTATTCATGAATTCATCTTATTTTTTCACTCCCAAAGTAATGGTTTTGGTCCATAATTGGACTGGTATTTTTCTGTCTATTTTCAACTAGTATGAGACTGGTATATTCCTGACCGAAATCTGACAACTGCCATCTCGAAGGACATCCCCATGTTAAAAATACCAGTTGATTGCATGGAAAAAAGATAGTTGGCTGACTAGTTGGGCATGCGGTTCATACTAGTTGTGAGGTAGTTTACAACTAGTTCATTTGACTACAGGGTTTTTATAAATAGCCAAAACCATCTATGTACATACATAAATAAGTTTCAAACGTTTTTGGGCCTGTGCCAATTGATATAAAAGTACTCTGGATTGTAAATTTTTGACAACTATGAGGTGAAAAGAAATTGCCGAGCCGGTAGGGCTAGTGAAAAAGTTACAACAAGCATCACTTTTACCTAAAGGTTTTGACATTTTTATACCTTTCATGAGTATGAAATGGTATTATAACTTTAGTCCGATGTTTGTAAGTACCAGAATAACAAGAGATAGACCCATTAAAATGTATACTTATATGATCAGAACGTCGAGCTGAGTAGATTTAGCCATGCCCGTCTGTCCGTCTGTTTGTATGCAATCTAGTCTCTCAGTTTTCGAGATATCCGGATAAAATTTCGTAGTTGGGTGTATTTTTATAACGTATTAATCATTTGTCGGAACCGGAAGAATCGGACCACTATAACATATAGCTCCCATACAACTGATTGTTCAGATATGAGATTTTTCGTTATAACTTCTCCATTTATG
>NW_016180881.1:1634-1720 GCF_001687245.7 Rhagoletis zephyria | reverse complement strand
AAACTGATTGTTCAAATATGAGATTTTTCGTTATAACATTTATGTAGCTAGGACCATGAAATTTCGCACTGTTTTCACTTATTATC
>NW_016180881.1:0-1255 GCF_001687245.7 Rhagoletis zephyria | reverse complement strand
CATATAAAGTATATCTTCCATACCTCTGATTGTTTAGATGCGATTTTTTATATAAGTATGTAACTCCTCTATCGATGTATGCAGATGTATTCAAAAGCAGTAATCTGTCAAAGTAAAATTTGCAGATGTTCATGAAAGGTATGAAGCCTTCGGCATAGCCGAAGACAGCGCTGCTCTTACTTGTTGAAAGTGGTTTAAGTCCATTTTTAATGTGTCGAGATATTTAAGAGTAGAGAAGATAAAAATATGCGCGAAAAATCCCGTTTTATGCGCTTAAAACAATCCCAAAAATCAGCGAAATATGCTCAACAAAAACAAAAATATGCACAAAAAATTCCTTAATTTTTATTAAAAGAAAGGCAATGTTATTTACTGTTACAGAACAAATGCATTTATTTCAGTGTCAGTCTTACAATACCTTTCGCATTAAGCCTCTGATTTTAGTTACTAACTAATTTAAAGCGTGAGCAAAAAAACTCAAACAATAAAAGTGAATAAATTCATTCAGTGTATTGCACACTTGTTAAATACACAAGTACTATGTACATATTAGGCATATGACTTTTTTCTAAATTAAATATAATATATTATGTACATATTAGGGGAGGTTGAGGAATGCTGGAAAACCCACAAAAATAACGTTTATGTCAAAATTTGGTACGAAAATTTCACTCAGGGAGCTCCGAGAAAAAAGAAATTTTTACTGCGTACATACATACATGCATATGTAAGTACATAGGTATACGCGAAAAATTCCATGTGAATTATGACTGCGATCAAAAATTGGTTTCTAAATTTTTATTTTATTTTTTTAGGTTGACTTAGATTTTTTTTAAGATAAATTCAACAAATGTTCACCAAAATTTCGAACTTTTGAATCTGAATCTTAACAACAATGTTAGTCTAATAAAGTGGAAGTTTCAAGGGGCTAAAAAATTTAATGGATTGTTAAAGACTTTTTTTGCTGTGGGATTTTTGTACTTTTTTCATATAAACATGAATTTAATTTGAAGTAAAATGCGCAAGACCGTTCGCAAAGAAATTTCAAAAAATCAACGCCAGATTTTATAAAATGCACTCGTTATATAAAAAAATATTTAAAGATCAACGCGAACATTTTTTTCGGCTATAAAACTGCACACCCAAAAATGTCCTAAGATTCAGNCGTACATACATACATGCATATGTAAGTACATAGGTATACGCGAAAAATTCCATGTGAATTATGACTGCGATCAAAAATTGGTTTCTAAAT
>NW_016180879.1:0-6538 GCF_001687245.7 Rhagoletis zephyria | reverse complement strand
TGTAGGTATACATACATACGGAGTATATTCTAGTAGTCTGGATGTATTTGAGTATGTCGATTCATTTTTATATTGCACGCATTTTAATCAAACTCTCTTACTTAAAATGCTGAGTGGTCGTTAGTAGGAAAGTAATATATACATATATATATATATTTTTTTTTTTGTCAAAATGCAAACTATATTTTTGGGCCCAGGCTTATGAATTTTTTTTATGGAAAAAAGTGATTTGTTTTTGTTATTCTTTTTTTTGGCCTTATAACAATTATATTCAACAATTTATATTGAGCTCGAGGCCGTTTATTAAATGAAAATTTTATTGTGGAAAAGCAACAATAATTTGAAAAAATGTTAGAAGTGATAGCTATTTCGGAAATCACCACATTTCCTCATCAGACTTCTTTCAGTAGGCTTCGAACCGACGATCCCACTGACTCAGCCAGTTGCCTATGCACCGTGCTAAGTACGCCTTGTAAATTATCGTTTGCTTTTTTCCACTATTTTCATAAGGATACAATTTTTATTTAAAACCACAAGAACTAAATTTTCCACAAAAGCAATGGGCCCAGAGGAGCGACGTATGGATGTATGTACTTAAAAACCCTCCTTCGAACTAGGAATCATTGAAACCGGAATAGCTGAAAACTTGATTCCGCTGCAAACCTAAAAGGGAACCCCCTACCACACGGTCTTCTACAGCTACTCTCTGACATTGGAATGCATTGCCAACGAGTATGACATAGTCATAAAGGGAAATTCGGGGTCCTTCCTGGCATGAGAAATTTAACCTTTGGTGGAGTTTACGTACTCACCACACCAGCGAAGTGAAGTATTTTGGACTGATCCTGGACACCAAACTTCAACAGAAAAAACACTTACTTAGATGCAACCATATCCAGAGCCACAAAATATTTAGATGGTTGTACATCATGATAGTAAAATCTATGGTAACATAGGGGGCAGTACCCTAGTCAGTGTGAAACAGTCACTCACAAAGCTTCAAGGTCTGGCATATGTTTGCATTCCGCGAGCAGTGCGCACCTTCTCGACGTCTGCGCGGGCGGTAATTCTGGAGCTGGAGCCTCTAAGCGTAATTATAGAGCCTGCGGTTAAACGAACTCTACTTAATTTCGCTTAGAAAAGGTTTTGGCGGAGGAATGGTCATATCTTCTAGGAGCATGGATAAAGTAGGGCCCCATCTCCCGCTAGTCCTACTCCCCAAAGACGAAGTTCCACAGACAATAGAATTTGAAAAGAGATTCAGCACGGAGTAGCCTACACTGGTACACAGTCGGCTCTAAAACGCCTGGTGTCATATAGAATGCAATGAGATATGGCAGACTAGCCAATGGTCTTAGGCTTTCTTACGGAACACTGCAGACTAAAGGGTCAATTCCACAAATTAGGCATTTATGCTGGTTCCGTAACTCGGTCACACCTTCTAGTAGAATGTGATGCCATTTCCAGGAGACGAAAGAGGACGCCTAATGTGGCCACAGTATAACTATATTCACTATTTAACCTCAAAAGCATTTCTAAAATTATTCATGGCTTAGGTATAGCAGAATTGTTGGGAAGAGAAGACACCACAATAAATCTTTATGTCGCAGCTATCCTCACATTAATGACTATACCGGGTGTCTATTTAGACCCATTATAAAATTGAGGTAAATGTTTTTTTTTTGGAAAACGCAAAAATATGAACTAACAAACAAACAGGAAGATGTATCACCAACTTTATGAAAAATGTTTCAAACCAAGCCAACATCTACTCGGAACACTGTCTTGGTGTCACCAAGGTCCCCATGCAATCGCAACATATGTACATATAGTCACAGCCGACACTCGACCTGCTTAAACTGCGGTGACCAGATTTTTGTGGACAAAAATGAGGACATTTTAAAGCATCGAATCCGAACATACAGCTTTGGCTTTAGAATAAAAATACATTACATCTTTTAATACAGTTTTAGTTAAAACAAAACAAAGAGAAATAGTTGAAAATGTATCGCACAAATTTATATACTATACGTTGGCGAACATTTAAATAGGAAAAAGACATTTTGGTAAGTTGTGGCTCCTTTTCTTTGTTTGTGTAATGTTTATTACGAAAATCATGTACATCAAACTTATAAACTTTGTAGAACCTATATAAAAACTCTACGAATTTTAACAAATGCTTATTAAAATTTTAAATATTTTAATTAGGTTTTTTAGAATTGTTTGGAGTATACGGTTTTGTAGGCCATTCAATTCAAAGTGAAAGTTTGAAGTAGCTTGGACTTACTGTTGATTCGTGGAAATTTTTTGTTCCCGCATTTTCGTCCATAAAAATCATTTTCGAAAATTTTTTATATGAAAATGAGTAACATCTAATGAGTAATGGGATAATAGTAAGTTTGGGAGAAATGGGTAAAGCGATTACCAAGATACATACATATATACAGGTAATCATAAGTGGGCGCAGTTATCGTATTTCTGAAAACTATCGTTATTTCGGAGATTGGCGTGGTTATTATCCGATTTTGTCTATTTTCAATACCATCCATCCTACGCATGTACAGAAGTACATGTACCAAGTTTCGTTAAGATATCTCAAATTTTACTCGAGTTATCGTATGCACAGACGCACGGACAGACAGTCACCGCGCAATCGATTTATTTATTTTTATTCTGAGCATTTATGTATACATTTGTCTATATCTATCTCGATTCGGTTTGGCTGTTACAAACCACCGTTATGTGAACGAAGTTATATAATGATTGTGCACAAGTGCGCCCGGGTATAAAACTACGTTCCGACCTTTAACAAATATTCAGCGGGACAATTTTCCCAAAATCGGTACTGTCCCGCCAAAATCTTTACGAATAGTTACTCTCTCTCAAAGTTACAACTCTCCATCGCTTCATTTCTCCATTAAAAAAATGCCGTGTACATATGCTCCACCGATACGGTTAAATATTAAGTGATTTCAAAATTTAAAATAGTGGTTATTTTTTGGCTGCAAGAAAAATTGGGCCACCCTAATGTACAAACTTCAATAAGAAACTTTTTTTTTAAATATATTTTTGTTACCAACAAGCTTATTTACCGTAAAAGCTCTATATATATGTATAATGTTTGCTGTAGAGTGGCTCATAATGGTGATTGATATGCATACATTTAATTAAAATTTTCTTTGAAAATCTTTCAACTGTTCATTTGTATGCGTGTAAGTATATTCGCATGTACATATGCAGATATATTTATGTAAATATATTAACATTTTCCGTGATTTATATTTGTTAAAACTCCTACATGATTTTGTTTAATGCAGTAATTACTTGTCCTTTGATAAAAACAAAAAGCTTAAAAGCTTAATTTTGCGGAAAGATTTTTATTTTGGTAGATATGTATGTTCGAACGTTTTTTTTTAAAAAAGAAAAAATTATTATTATTATTGAAAGAGCCTATAAGGCCTTAAAAATGTGTACGGTTGCACATTTTCGGCAGCCAACTCAGCTCATTTTCGTTGTAATTAGGCAAGGTAATGACTAAGGAGGATGGTTGCGTGCGCAGAAGTGGAAAGCTTTTGACTGCCATTCACCCGGAAGTAGCCAGAAGTGATTCTTGTATGTACGGTTCAAAACGCAGTTCACAACGTCAGAATATTTATATCCACGTATCCTCTAGATAGCAACCAAACACCCGTTTGGGAGCGACCTAAATGGAGAAGGCGTAAAACTTCGCGTGCGCTGGGTTTGGACCCCGCCCACGGAAATGGAAAAGACATCCTCGTATCAGACCCCCTCTTCTTGGTGACGACCACGGCAAACGTTTAAAGGACTATGATTTGAGGGTATGTCCCTGGAATATCCGGACCCCTAATGGAGAAGGTGCCTCTACCCGGATGGTAGATGTCCTTGGGAAGACGAAGGCCGACATCATCGAGAAACCAAGTCGATCGTGTTGTGATAGACGGAAGGCATGATTGCAGCATTTAAGACGTACGTACACTCCGAGGGCCACACTTCGACTCGGACCACTATCTTGTTGCAGCCAGCAAAAAATGTGCGCCCAACAATGAACGGAAAGCTTAACGTCGAAAATCAACAGACGGCCAATTTATTCGCCAGTCGACTCACGCACCTGCTCACTGCGATCACTCTTCGACAATCCGACATACACGAGCAGTGGAACCACATTTATTGATCATTAGGAAGTAATTGGATTTCAGCGAGCCCTAAAGAACAACTGGTACGATGAGGAGTGTCAAAAAGCCGCAGGGAAACAAGGCGCCGTCTATAGGGCCACGCTGCGATCGGGCGCAACGCGAGCCATGCAGGACCGTTATAGGGAACGAATAGCGATTACGCGGCTAAAAACCACAAAGCTGCTCGAGCTGGCGGCCTGACAGCAGAGCTTTTCAAGTACTGCGGCGAGGAGCTGATGAGCTGCATGCATCAGCTCTTATGCAAAATATGGTCAAATGAAAGCATGCCCAACGACTAGAATTAAAGTGTGTTCTGCTCTATCCACAAGAAAGGCGACCCCGCCATTCGCGCCAACTACCGCGGGATCAGCCTTCTAAGCATAGGTTACAAGGTCCTGCCGAGAGTATTATGTGAAAGACTAAAGGCCACCGTCAACGAACTGGTTGGACCTTATCAAATCTATCATAAATCAGGTATTCGCAATACGCCAAATCTTGGAAAAGACCCGCGAGAGTAGGATGGTTACGCATCATCTATTTGTCGATTTCAAAGCCGCTTTCGACAGCACTGGAAGGAGTTGCTACGCCGCTATGTTTGAATTTGGCATCACCGCGAAACTAGTACGGCTGTGTAAAATGACGTTGAGCAATACCACCAGCTCTGTCAGAATAGGGAAGGACCTCTCGGAGCCGTTTGATACCAAGAGAGGTTTCAGACAAGGTGACTCCCTTTCGTGTGATTTCTTTAGTCTGATGTTGGAGAAGACATTAACAACCGCAGAACTGAACCGATCTGCTATGAAAGTATTCAACGCGGGCCGCAATTCTAGTAACAGATAAAGAGGAAGGCATCCTCTGCGTTGGAAAGACCAGGTTGAAAAGCTAGCTAGAAAAGGTAGCTTCACTTGGCATTTCCGATTGACGTCAGTTTGCACAGAAGAGAAATGACTTGCGTGCTGTTTTGGACACGGCCAAAATCGCTTAGGCGGTTACAGCGCCAATAAAGAAGAAGAAGATCCCAGCTCATTTTGGAATTGTTGGAATTAGGCATGATAATGACTCAAGAATATTAACACCCGTACAACTTTAGAGTTAAATTTTATTTACTAGATATGTAAATACATCCATAGTAGATACATACATTTGGATCTATGTACTTACATATGTACATACCATGTAGTAGAACGGATCTTACCACGAATAAATTGTACGTAAATTTCTACATCTTCATTGATTTCCGTAACTTAAGCAGCGTATCTTAAGCAGCATAGCTGTACCACCCATACAAAAACTTTCAATTCAAGAAAACCCAAATCCATACCGAATTCGCTTCAATCGAAATCACTTCAAAGCGACACTGACAACAAAGTTCTGGGCGAAACAAAAGATCAGCATTGAGTAGAAGACTTTTCATCAATAACAATGCCAAAGCGCAATTCAATCATCGCCATCGATGTTGTATTGAAAAATTACTTTCTTCCCAAAATTCTTTGACAAAGTCAAGGATAAAAAGAAGAAACCAACACATTGACCAGCAGGAGCAAGGTACGTGCGGCTACAACTATCTGAGATTTCAATTGTGAGAAACACCCGAAACTCGATTGCAATTTTCGCAGTCAATCGCCGAGCACTCGACACAAGCTTTTATTGGGGCAATCGCAACTATGCTATGTGGTGCAAGAAAATCCGCAGAAGTAGCGGAGGATTGCAAGGAGGAACAAATGGAGAGAAGCAACGAAATTGTGTACGCCAAAGTAAGCATTTAGCTCTTGGCGGAACCTGCCCACGCAGCCTCTAACTACTTCCTCGCCGTACATTGCTATGTTATGTTATACATATGTACATATTTCNCCGCCACCGCCACGGCCAGGGCCACCCACTGGCTGCCATGTTGATTGCTTTTTCTTGTCTTCAGCACCGGCATAATGCTAACAATACTCTCTTTGTCTATATCTATGTGTGTATATGTGCGTTCTTTTTGCATTGCGTTGCTGCACATGCAGGAGCAATTCGAAGCGTTTTCGGCGCATTTAGCTGAAGAATTAAACCCGAGCAGCAGCCAAAGCAATGAATACCAAACAAAGCTACACTGCCGACCGACCCCCGCCACCAGCCATGCAATGCATTCACTTGTGGTTTAATGCCTGCTTGTCTGGTTGACTTGCTAGCGATAAATTTCCATTTTCTTGTTAAATTGCTCTGCTCTCTGCTTAGTGAATGAATGTTCGCCCAACTTGTATGTATGTATGTAAGTATGCAACTTTCGTTCTTCTGCCTTGATTGCTGCTGTCGACGACGCTGCTGTCGTTGCACTTATTGTTCTGGTGTCGATTGCTTCTTGATTG
>NW_016180878.1:6188-6538 GCF_001687245.7 Rhagoletis zephyria | reverse complement strand
TAGATATAGACAAATGTATACATAAATGCTCAGAATGAATAGAGAAACTGATTAAGCCATGTCTGTCTGTCCGTCCGTCTGTTCGTTCGTCCGTGTACACGATAACTCGAGCAAAAATTGAGATATCTCAACGAAATTTGNCAATTTCTTCCAAATTTGGCACAGTTGTTGACCTTGATACAGCATACTAAATGGCCGAAAATTTTAAAAATCGGACAATAACAACGCCCACATCCCATATAACGATAATTTTCGGAATTACGAAAACTGCGATATTTTAGTAACTACCGACGATTATTCACTCAAAATTGATATTTACAACAATTTTTAGACGAAAAATAAGAATATTA